>NC_073311.1:53743489-53843911 GCF_027595985.1 Sorex araneus
GTGGCTGAACTCAAGCCTGGTGTGGTGGTTTGGTTCCTGGCACTGCAGGGCTCCCTGAGCGCCGCTGGAAGCTAATGCTCGGTACTGGAGCACTGAGTCACGAGTAGCCACAACCCAGAAGTGGCCTCCAAAACAAACAACAACAAGCAAAAAGGGGCTGGAGGAGGGGCTGGAGCGATAGCACAGCGGGGAGGGAGTTTGCCTTGCACGCAGCCACCTGGGTTCAATTCCCAGCATCCCATATGGTCCCCTGAGCACCGCCAGGGGTATTTCCTAAGTGCATGAGCTAGGAGTCACCCCTGTGCATCGCCGGGTGTGACCCAAAAAGGGGAAAAAAAAGAGGGGGCCGGAGGGTCAGTACAAGGGTTGGGCATTTGCTTTGCATGTGGCTGCCTTGGGCTTGGTCCCCAGCACCCCTTACACGCCCCCAAGCCCCACAGGGAGAAAGCTCTGAGCACTGCCTGGTGGTGGCCCCAGCATGGCAAGAAAAACAAACCAAAACAGAAAAGGAAGTAAGTGGAGGGGGGCGGGGAATGTTGAATACAAAATGCTGATGTGACAGTTCAAGGTTGATGATCGTCAGCAGTTTGGAGAGAAAGGGGAAGCTCGAGGGGACTGTGTCGGCAGCTCTGTACGGAGGGGGAATGTCAGCCCTTTCTGGCGACAGGGCGACAGGGCCCATACATAAAGGTGCAGCTGGAATGGTGAACACCCCGTCCCTCCACCACACCCGCCCGAGTGGGTGGACTGTGCTGGGGGAGTCCGCCCTCCATCCCGCCCTGCCTTTGAACAATGGGTTGTTCCCCACAGTATGGAGGCAAAAGCTGGGCGTTGTCCCTGCTCGCTCCTTCCTTATCGCTCTGTGTTCCTCTGTCCACACTTGGATACGTGACCTGTGATGTGGGCCCGCGTCGCCCCGTACCACGGAGAGCCTGTTAATAATGCAGGTGCCTTGCTCCCAATCACAAGTGCCCAGGAGGGGGAAGAGGGAGTTAAATCTTTTCTGTACTTGGGTGGGTGCGGGGGAATAAAATAGATATTTCAAAATCTCAGTGGGATTGTATTAAAGTGCTCCTAACTTCCCACATACCCACTTCTCCCCCTCTGAAGCATGTTTTGTTTCCGATGTTTTTCCAGATATAATTTTTGTGATTATTTTTACCTTAACCTCTCTGGGTATGTATAATAGTTTAAAATGTCATTAACAGGGACTGGAGTGATAGCACAGTGGGTAGGGTGTTTGCCTTGCACGCGGCCGCCGACCTGGGTTTGATTCCCAGCATCCCTGAGCACTGCCAGGAGTAATTCCTGAGTGCAGAGCCAGGAGTAACCCCTGTGCATCGCTGGGTGTGACCCAAAAAGCAAAATAAGAAAAAAATTATTAACACATTACTTATTTTCTTAAATATGTATGTGTATTAGTTTCATACTAGTGTTATTAGCAGTATGATTTCTAAATACAATTTAAGATTTCTTTGGAATTCTGTTTTTCTTTAGTCTATTTCCCCACTAAGGAGAAAGGATTAAGTAACTGTATTTAAAGGTTTTGAGATAATTCTTCTCCATGTAATTAAGTTATCAACTTGATGTAGTTTAAGTTTTGCTTCTAGTTTTCAGGATGAATACTTTCCCATAGAAAAGTATTGAATTTTGTTCTTAATAGTTATCTCAACAATTTACATATTTTCTAAGTGAAGAGCTACTCCTTCCCACCTGCTTCTTCCTTTTTCCTAAAATTTCATCATTCTTCCATTACATTTTACTCTTCCATTTTGGAAAATACATGCTTTTCTCTATTTAGGTAAAAGAATACTAAGCATTCCGTCACCATGTTTTTTTTTTTTCACTTAACCATAAATTATGGATTTCAACTTCACAGTGATACCCAAAAAGTTTGCTTCTCTTTCTTTTCTTTTCTTTCTTTCTTTCTTTCTTTCTTTCTTTCTTTCTTTCTTTCTTTCTTTCTTTCTTTCTTTCTTTCTTTCTTTCTTTCTTTCTTTCTTTCTTCCTTCCTTCCTTCCTTCCTTCCTCCCTCTCTTGCTCCTTCCTTCCCTTCCTTCTTTCCTTCCTTCCTTCCTTCCTTCCTTCCTTCCTTCCTTCCTTCCTTCCTTCCTTCCTTCCTTCCTTCCTTCCTTCCTTCCTTCCTTCCTCCCTCTCTTGCTCCCTCTCTTCCTTTCCTTTCTTCCTTCCCTCCTTCCCTCCCTCCCTCCCTCCCTCCCTCCCTCCCTCCCTCCCTCCCTCCCTCCCTCCCTCCCTCCCTCCCTCCCTCCATCCCTTTCTTTTCTTCTTTCCTTCTTTTGTGCTTAGTGGCCATACCTGACTGTCTTTGGGTCCAAACCTTGCAGTGCTCAGGAGGCCATATATATGTGCTGGGATTTGCACCATGGTTGCATCTGCGGCAAACACAAGGTGGGATCCTTACCCTTTGCCGTTTCTAAAGCCCCCAAAGCTGCTTCTTTTCTGCAACTGCATAGTTTTCCACGGGACGAATTTTTCTATGTATAAATTGGAGACAGCAGCAGTTGATCTAGATTCAGTAACTGGAATGGTAAGATGATTCTTTAGTGCAGTGGTAAGACCTGTAAAGAATAGGGAGGAATCCCAGGCATTTGGGTGAGGACACGTTTTGTTTGAGGTGCCCATGAAGATATCCAAGGGGAGTGATGAGCAGACGGTTTGGGACCCCAGAGTCTTCAGGAGTTCATGGGCAAGGGCCAGGCTGGGTGTATAATTTGGAAGTTCAAAGTCGGGGCGTACAGTGGAGTTAACTCCACACTCTGGTCGGCCAGTTCTCCCCTCTTGGCTTACATTTGAGATTTGGGGGCCTGATTTGACCCTCTCAGATCTCCAACTCCCTGATTTCCACGAAAAGGAAAGTGATCTTGGTAGCCGACCAGAGCAGGGAGGAGGCACGAGGAAATTTAATTTTGTTTTTCTAAACTTCTTCATGCCAGTTTTGTGCCCCAGGCCATGGCCAACCCAGTCACCCGCCCCCTCCCTCCAGGTTATCTCTCTCCTCCCCAGAGTTGCTCCCCAGAACTCTTGGTTCCCTTTAAAGGTTTTCCTTGTTTGATTTGGGAGGAAGGGTGCCAGATTTTTTATGGGTGCAGGAACCAGAACTTCTCTTTCAGGATTTTATTTGTTTTGTTCTCTTTGTTTTGTTTTGGGGACACACCTGGTGACACTCAGGGGTTACTCCTGGCTCTGCACTCAGGAATTACTCCTGGTGGTGCTTGCGGGACCCTATGGGATGCTGGGGATTGAACCTGGGTCAGCTGCGTGCAAGGCAAGCGTCCGACCTGCTGTACTATCTCCCCTGAGCCTCTATTTGGGCTTTAAACCTGGGAAATTAACCAAGGGAAGGAGTATTTATTTAAGAATAAGAAAAGATTGGATAGGGGAACTGGTTTATCGTGTCTTTCAAATACCCTACGGGGATATCCCAAAGAGAACGAACCAGTTTAGGGGCAAGGGAAGAGGGATTTGACACAGCTGGGAACAGACGCCTGCACGAGAAATCAAGAATTGCCCACTTTTAGAAAACATACGACTTAAAAAAAATTTATTATTATTATTATTATTTTTTATTATTGAATCACCATGTGGAAAATTACAATGCTTTCAGGTTAAAGTCTCAGTTATACAATGCTGAAACACATATTCCACCACCAAAAAAACCCCAGTATACCTCCCATCCCTCCCCCCACCCGCCTGTGTAACTGATAAATTTCAGTTTACTTTCTCTTTACTTTGATTACATTCAATATTTCAACAAAAAACTCACTATTATTATTAGGAGTTCCCCACTAGAGACAGACCTGCTGTGGAGAGATATGAGGCCGCAATTGTGGCCACGCGGTTTTGGATTTCTGTGTTTTAGCAAATAAGTCCAGGGGAATTTCTTCCAGAAATTGGATCATTGTGAGCTTGTATCTCTCATTAGTGGTCCTCATAATATGGCGGTCGCCACGCCCTTCCCCCCCAGCAAGGAAAAGGCGAGAGAAAAACCTTTCCCCTCCAGGGCAGGCATGGGGCCGTGGCTTAGTTCTTAGTCTGGAGACATTCTGCAAGGAGCTGCCGGTACCAAAAGGATTATAATTGCCAGCAGCCGCTGTGTTCTGAGATTGGTTTCTGTGCCTCTGGGATAATGGACGCCCAGGGGTGGCGGAGCCATTCCTGAGCATATATTTTGTATACCAGGAAAGGTCGTGCGGCCGCATAAGCAGCCACGCAGTTTGGAGGTGTCCCAGTCCCGCATACCGGAGCCGTGTTAGTAGCTGCTCAGTGTCGCAGGGGCTCCATCAGGAGAAGGCATGCCAGCTGTACCTTCTCCGTCTGGACCCCCGGTGTTGTTGGCCCGGTCTGGGTCCGGAGCAATCTCCAGCTGGCAGTGCCCGCCGGAGCGGCCCAAATTCTTCACTGCTGGTTATGGCAAGGAAAGCATATGGCATTTTGTGTTAAGAAGCAGTCTCATTCCCAAGCTCTATTCCAGCAATGCTGGCCTGGGTGTCCTGGAGAAGCCACCCCCGTCCCTGGAGCCGGCAGGGAAAGGCGGCCAGCTCCTCCCAGACTCCTGCAGAGGAAAGACTTCTGCGTTTTCCACTGAGAGAGCTCCTTGGCTTCGTTCAACGACTCCTGATTCCCACCCCGGTGTCCTCTCGCCTGCTCTGAGCCACTGTGTGGAAGGGAAGGCTGTAGGCAGAAGGGAGCGAGCGGAACAGAAGTTTCACGGGCAAGGGGAGTGAGTGGTGGTCGGCTGCTTTCTCCTCAGGGACGCTCTCAGCTCATCATCGTTCTCAGCACTTGCCTGGAGCGTTCTGAGGTTTCCTTCCTGGGATCCACCACTTAAGCTCCACCGCCCTCCCACCACCAAGGGTCCCCCACTCTCCCGTCCGCCCTCCCACCCCACTTTCCCTGCAGTTACCACCATAGTGTTCATCAAGTATGAAGATCAACCATGTGTGTCATTTGGTGTTTTTTATTTTTGGTGGGGGGGGGCCACACCCAGGGATGCACAGGGGTAACTCCTGGCTCTGCACTCAGGAATTACTCCTGGCATGCTCAGGGGACCATGTGGGAGGCTGGGAATCGAACCCAGGCCGGCCTCGTGCAAAGCAAACGCCCTATCCGCTGTGCTATATCTCCAGCCCCAATTATGTGAGATTTTGCAAGTTTTTTTGCTTTACTTATTCATAGTCTCCATAAGTGAAACCACCCAATAACTGTCTTTTGCTTCTGGACTTAATTCACTGTGTACTATTTCTTCAAGTGCCTCCCACTTTGTCCCCAAGGGCATGGTTTTATTTGGACTGGCAGAGGAGGTGGAACACAACCTCTTCATCCATCATCTCTTGACATCATTTAGTTGCATCGTTCAGGATGGGGGAGAGCCCTGAACCTCAGTCCTGGGCCACCCCTCCTGGGTACAGGGGATGGGCCCCTGGAGGGCTGGGTATGAGCCATGTTCCCCAAGGAAGAAAGATCCCTAAAGTTGGGGCCTGGGAGATAGGACAGGAAGTAAGGCATCTGCTCTGCATGCAGCTGACTCGGGTTCAATCCCTGGTATCCCATATTGCCCCCTGCGCACCTGTCCCCACTGATTATGGCCCCAGACACAAGACAACAACAAAAACAAGTTCTATCAGCTTTGCGGGCTTACTAGTATGCATGATAAAAGAAAACTAGTATGTATGATAAAAGAAAAAGAAATAGCACCTATATTTTCTTTCTTGCTAGGACAGGGGACAGAATGACTGTTGGGTCCAGTGCCCACAGGCCCAGGGCTTCATCAGTTATGCTACAAAATCATGCCTCTGTCAAGCCCCCAAAGCATAGGGCTTGAACAGGAAGAGCTTGGGAAGAATGGTGACCCCATGTGGGCCTGGGAACTTGAGGGAAGGGCAGTTGGGGAAACTGAGCCCTGGGGTCTGATGACCGCAGGTCAGGCCTGGGTGACGGGAAAGTCACCAGCAAGTGGCTGACAATGGCCTGGTGCGTTGGGAAAACCCATGCCCCCAGACCAGCAGCAAATCAAGACCCAGCTTAAAGGGGCGTTTCGTCCGTTTGCCGAGCGGGTGGGGCAGGGATTCCAAACAGCATCCCAGCTGGCGGCTGTGCGGACTGGAGAGCACGTGGCCTCCCGCACAGCGGCCCTCCCAGGCGTGGGCGGGCTCACTGCGGCAGGTGGGGGACCGACATGGACAAGTTGGGGAGAAACTCTAGCCTGGGCTGGGCATTTGCCACCTTTGTTTGTGGTTAGACAACGACAAAGCGTCATGGAACCCCTCCTGGAAGTACTTAGGAAGATTTGGGCGGGCCTGGTCCTGCCTTAGCCTCATCTTCGTAGGAGCAGGTCAGGGACTTGCGGGCCTCCTTTGGAGGCTGTCCAGGCACAGAGAGAGCTGATGTGAGGAGCCGGTGAGGGGGCTGGGGTGGAGCCCCCAGGAGGCGGAGCAGGAGGGTGGGGGAGCGCTCAGCCATGCAGGACAGGCTGAAGAGCACTCTGGAGGGGGGAGACACGGGCCCTTCCCTCACATGTATGGGGCTCTGGGTTCGACCCCCTGCACCGCAGATCCAATAATGAATCACTGTGGGGTACAGTTACAGACTTACAAATTTTCGTGCTTATGTTTCAGTCATATAATGGATCGAGTGCCCGTCCCTCCACCAGTGCCCATTCTCCACCACCAATGTTCCCAGTGTCCCTCCCACCCCCCTCGCTCTCCCCCCACCCCCCGGCCCCGCCCCACCTCTGCCTCTGTGACAGGCACATTTCCTTTTACTCGCTCTCTCCTTTAGGGTTTTGATGCAGCCTCCTTTTTTGAGGAGGAAGGGGACAGTGGCAGAGAGCTGGGAGCAGGGATGTGTCTGGTGGATGCTTTTGCAAAATTCTCTTGTGTCCTGTGGCCCCACGCCCTTGACATCTGGAATCTTTAGGAAGACACACCAAGTCTGGTAAGGTTGGGCTCTAAGGTTTAACCATTTTTTAAAACGTTGTACACAGTAATTTACTACATTCAATATTCCCGCACCACTCAACACAATAACCACTATCCCACCACCATTATTTCGAATCTTCCCACCACCCCCCAAATCTGTCCCCAGAGCAGGTCCTAAATAATTTATTCTATATTGCTTGCTATGAATAATCTGCTAAAAATGATCCAAAAAAGTTTCCTTAGAGGAAAGTGTGTGAGGATTGCTATATCTCAACTTGGAGCCATTAAGAGATTACTAACATGTTGTTACAGGTTGACCCTTGTGTGCTTATATGTATATGTATATATACATACATATAGGTGTGTGTGTGCGACAACAAGTCTCCTAATGGAGACATTACTGGTGCCCGCTCGAGCAAATCGATGAGCAAGGGGATGACAGTGACAGTGGTGTGTGTGTGTGTGTGTGTGTGTGTGTGTGTGTGTGTGTGTAGCACTGTAGCACTGTCATCCCGCTGTTTATCAATTTGTTCAAGTGGGCACCAGTAATGTCTCAAATAGGCTGCCTTCACTTTATACCCCATCAAATGTGGTATGCTACTCTTGGTACATCAGTGGGATAGAGTATGAGATTCACAGTCATGTGCTCCAGGAATTTAAAATTTTTACATAGGGTGATACATCTGGAGTTAAACTTTTAACTGGATGGTGACTAGGGTCTGGGGGCATCTCTGTGGCGTGTTGCTCTCTTCTGAGAGTTATTTGTGAGTCGCTGGATTCTGGCCATTAATGAGCTTATATGGCACCAGAAGCAGTTCATGGGTGTGGCTGCCAGGTTCCTGGAAGCACAGGGAGATGGGAGGAGGGTGCCTATTCCTGACTCTGTGAGAGGCTGGAGATGTCATGGTTTGACCATTTTTTTTTTTATTATTGAATTACCATGAAAAAAGTTACAAAGCTTTCAGGTTCAAGTCTCAGTCACTCAATGATCAGATCCCCATCCCTTCACCAGTGCACGTGTTCCACCACCAAGAACCCCAGTATACCCCCCTCCCACCCACCCCCCACCTGTGTGGCTAATGATCTTCACTTTATTCTCTCTATACTTTGAATACATTCAATATTTCAACAGAAAACTATTATTATTTAGAATTTTCCCCCAACAATCAAACCTGCTGAAAAGGCATCCTTTGATAATTTTCCATTGCTGAGAATGAAGAATATATGAGTTCTTTTGGATTTCTGATATTTTAGCTCAGTTCACAGTTTCATGTGTGGCTGCTCTGGATCTCGTCTGGGTGGAGAGTGTGCCGGTAACACCCCCATCCCAAGATCTCCTGCACGCCACGTCACTGCAAACTTGTACCTCTGGGTAGTGGGTTCTAGAAGATGGTGGTTGCCATGTGGGTGCCGCCGCCACTGCTGCCACCACCCCCGCTGAAAGAAACGGTCGAGAGAGAAAAACCTTTCCCCTCCCGGGGAGGCCTGGAGTTGTAGCTCAGTTCACAGTCTAGATGCATTTCTGTAGTTGTAGTTCACAGTCTAGATGCATTTCTGTAAGAAGCCACTGGGTGCCAAAAGTAGTTAGTAGACCTCCCGGATCATAGTCTTTAAGGAGCAGAGGAGCCGTTTCGTGTGTGGCTGCTCTGGATCATGGTTTGACCATTTCTAAGATAGCTTTTAAAAAATGAATTTTACAGGGCCAGAGAGATAGTATAGCAGGGCAGGCATTTGCGTTGCAAACAGCCGACCTAGGTTCAATCCCTGACATCCCATATGGTCCCCCAAGCACCGCCAGGAGTAATTCCTGAGTGCTGAGCCAGGAGTAACCCCTGAGCATCACTGAGTGTGGCCCAAAAAGCAAAAAAAAAAAAAAAAGTTATATTTTCTCTTTCCCTTTGACACTGCTGTGTGGTGGTGTCCTGGGGTTATACACTTGGTCCGGGTCCACTGGAGAGCAATCACTCTGGGAGGGTGCCTGGGACCACCATAGGGGGCCACCCTGGGCCGTGTTGGGGATGAAACTCTCCCACAGCGTCAATGCTGGGCTTCTGTGGCTGGTCTGTAGCCGGGGAAGGACTGAGTGTGGGGTCAGGCTGGCAGGGGTCCCAGCAGTGTCTCCTGGAGGTGATAAGGCCCGTGGCTGGTCGCTATCGGCATCTGCTCCCTCCACAGAACTCGGTGCACACATGGGCCAGCCACGATAGGGACTTTGCAGAAGGGCAGTGAGGCTGTCATGGGTGGGTCTGTCCTTTCATTCTACGGCTGTTCTGAAACTTATTTTCCAGCCACAACCTTATTCAACTATCAAGGCCAAGAAAGCACTTGAGAGCTGAGCTTCTAGAAAGTTCAGCAGACTAGAAGTCTGCATGACTCTGAGCTGGGCGAGGGCCAGGGCAACTTCTCCAGGACGGAGGGGGCAGGCCCTGGGGACCAGCCTGACCCCCGAGTGTAGCCCCCAGCCTTGCAGCTCAGACATGTGCATTTGACCCGGTATTGGCTCCGTGCCGGTTACTTCATCTGCTTTCCACAATCCCACTGCGCTCAGTACTGACTGCTTCAGTATTTTCTTTTTGGTCCCCCCACCCCTTATCCTGGCTTCCTGATTGGATACCGGGGTACATGGGGCAGAGAGTGCGCCAGAGACAGGTTTGCAGCGAGTTCAGACTGGCCTGGGCCCTGCAGATGATGAAGGAGCAGCCGCCAGAGACTCTCAGTGGAAGGGCAGCCCATGGGGAACTGGGCTTAAGGTAGCTTTTAAAAAACAGATTTTATATTTTCTCTTTCCCTTTGACATTGCTGTGGTGGTGGTGACCGGGGTCATCCTGGTTCTGGCAGTCACCTGGCCCGGACGGACACGTTAGTGAACATAGACAGTTCTGTTTGCTGGCAACACTGCATTGGGTCCCGAAGAATAGACGGAATCACACTGGCGTTTTTCTAATAACCGGACAGATCAAAGGACACCGTGACGGCCTTCCCAGCTGCCACTGCACCCCCAATGGTTCTGAAATACTAAGTTTTCTGTTTTTTTTTTCTTTTGGTTTTGGCTTTGTGCTTTATATAGAGCAAGAGGCCCAGAATCAGACCATGCATAGGACAGGAACCAAGCTTAGAGAAGGGTGGTCCTGAGTCAAGCTATTCCTGAACCTCTCCCCATCACAGAGAATGTCCATTTCCATCCTACCGAGACATGGGGTGACTCACGTAGCAGAACCTGGTGCTTCCTGATCTGCCTCTTCTTTTTTCCCCCCTTGGGCTTATACATTCTCGGCACTCGTAAGCTGAGCCGAGGCTCTGACCCAAGAAATACTACCTCCATGCACTCTACAAAGATCAACTCTCCCATAAACGTCCAGACTGCCTCGTGTCAGAGATCCCAGGGACCTGACAGAGGATGCGGGGGAACCCCAAGAACAGAGAAGTGCCAGCTAGAAGGAGGCTGGTCCCCAAATGCCAGGGAGGACCCTGGCTCCCTGCTTCTGCTCTCTCCTGGATGGGGCTGTGGGCGATAGTAAATGCACTCACGTTCCAGAGACACTGAAAGTTCAAGGTTGCTGGTTCTGGCAGCAACCTGGCCCCGCACGACAGGTTAGTGAACATAGAGAGTTGTGTTTGCTGGCGACACTGCGTTTGTCCTTGAAGAACACAGAGTCTCACTGGCGTTTTTCTAACAACCTGACAGATCAAAGGGCACCGTGATGGTCTTCCCAGCTGCCACTGCACCCCCAACGGCTCTGACATACTAAGTTTTCTGGGTTTTTTTGGGTCACACCCGGCGATGCACAGGGGTTACTCCTGGCTCTGCACTCAGGAATTACCCCTGGCGATGCTCAGGGGACCATATAGGATGCTGGGAATCGAACTCGGGTCAGCCGCGTGCAAGGCAAATGTCCTACCCGCTGTGCTATTGCTCCAGCCCGTTTTGTTTTTCTCTTCTTTCGGTTTTGGGCTTTGCATTCTGGGGTGGTGCTTGGGGACCACGTGCAGTGCCAGGGACTGAAGCAGGGTCAGCGGCATGCGAGGCCCTATGTCAGCTCTCCAGTCCCTGTTCTTTGTTTTCTTTTTGATTGGATGGGGGCCACACCCAGCAGAACTGGGGTCAGGAGATTGGGGTGCCAAGAATCCACCCTAGGGCCTCGCATATGCGTGAGGTATGCACTCTGCCACATATACCACATCCACAACCTTGCCTTACACTACTCAGCATTAAAACATGAAGTAGGATTGGTTGGCAGGAGACAAAGGAGTGACTTTTTAAAAAGTAAAGTAGCAAAGCTTACAAGATGGTGTGTTGTTTGTTTGTTTGCTTTTTGGGTCACACCCAGCAATGCTCAGGGGTTACTCCTGGCTCTGCACTCAGGAATGACTCCTGGCGGTGCTCGGGGGACCATATGGGATGCTGGGAATCGAACCTGGGTCGGCCATGTGCAAGGCAAACACCCTACCCGCTGTGCTATCGCTCCAGCCCCTAGATGGCATACTGAGTGACAGTTTCACATCTCGCCAGGTGTATGTTAACTCCCCAGCGTCCGCTGGGTTTCTCCCCACTATGATGCCAATCTCCCACCCCCCAGGCTCTTGGTGCTGCAGAGTCTAGGGATTTTTTAAAAAATCCATAATATATTTTATTTAACCAAGGAAAAAAGAACAAATAAGAGAACAAATAGTTAAACTAAGAAATAACATGCCCAAAGGTGGAATTGCTGGGTCATATGGCAATTCAATTCTAAGTTTTTTTTTCTTTTTAAAAATTTTTTATTAGGGAATCACTGTGAGGTACAGTTACAAACTTATGAACTTTCATGTCTGCATTTTGTTTACATCCCTCCACCAGTGCCCATTCTCCTCCACCAATGTTCCCAGTATCCCTCCCACCACCCCTGCCTCAACCCCCACCACCCCACCCTGCCTCTGCGGCAGGGCATTCCCTTTTGTTCTCTCTCCTGTTGGGTGTTGTAGTTTGCAATAGAGGTATTGAGTGGCCACTATGTTCGGTCTAGAGTCTACTTTTGGTACGCAGCTTTCAACCCGAGTGGGTCCTCCCAGCAATCTCTACTAGGTGTTCCCTTCTCTGTCTCTGCTGCCTTTTCCCCCAGCATGTGAGGCCAGTTTCCAAGCTGTGGGGCGACCTCCTACTCCTTATCTCTACAACTCTTGGGTGTTAGTCTCCCACTATGTTATTTTATATTCCACAGATGAGTGCAGTCTTTCTATGTCTGTCCCTCTCTTTCTGACTCATTTCACTTAACATGATACTTTCCATGGAGATCCACTTATATACAAATTTCATGACTTCATCTTTTCTAACAGCTGCATAGTATTCCATTGTGTAGTTTCTTTAACCAGTCATCTGTTTTTGGGCACTCTGTTTTTTTCCAGATTTTGGCTATTGTAAACAGTGCTGCAATGAACATACAAGTGCGGATGTCATCTAGGGATTTTTTTTGTTCCTCTGTCCCCTGCTTCCTTTACTGAACTCACGTGAATGAGATCAGTTGGCATTTCCCCTTCTGATTTATGTCACTTACTGTGACTCTCTGCAATTCCGTCTACCATGTGATCGGGGAGAGACCCCAGCAGAGTGGCATTCCATGGGGGCTGTCCACCCTGTAGGGAAGGGCCACCTGTTTTGGGGGGTCTGGGATGCGGCTCAGGGGTAGTTTGTCCTCTCGCCTCTTCAAGACCCGGTGCTGGGGGAGGCAGCAAAGATGGCCACAGGGGCGGGAGGCCCAGAGGCAGCAAGTGTGGTGGGAGGAGGCAGGAGAGCTGAGGGCAGGGAATGGCTGGGGGGAAGAGACCATTCCTGATAGGACCGCAGGCCCAGGGAGGATGCTCAGAGAGTTTGGTCAGTGCCTGGGACATGGTGAAGGCTGTAAGAAGCAGGAAGTGTGTTGGGCTGCTGTTGGGTGCGGGAGGGAGGGAAGAGGCCTCACTGCAGGTCACAGTGTGGGGGACCACGGGGCTCTTCAGAAAGGAAGCGTCTTCCCTCTGAGCAAGCCCGGCACCGGCCCGGTCACCTCTCCCCCACCCCAACTGTGCTTGAGTGGGCGTTGGGCAGCGAGCCAAGTTCAAGCCAGGAAGCCCCAGTGACCCCAGCAGTGTCCGAGCATCGAAGACACTCACCTGCCACTTGAGAGGCCACTTGAGAGACCGGCAGGTCACGTCTGTGTGAACGGGCAGGACCCCAGGGCCTTGGTGGTGACTGCTTGGAATTAACTTTATGATTTATGAAGTGAAACGATGAAATTAAGCACGAGAATAAGTTATTAATAAAAGAGCTAATTAGCACCTATAAAATGTATCCCAGGTGCCAGAGACAGCCCCCAGGTCACATGGGAGGTCTGGGTCAGATCCCGGGCACGGCAGGGCTCCTGGGGCGCTGCTGGGAGCAGCCCCCGACCCAGAACCAGCCTCAGCAGTCCCCGGCACCGCCGTGTGCGAACCTCAAAGCCAACAAGAAAAAACCACAAAATCAAAAATAAAGCCGCTTTTCCCCCTCTGTTTCCCCATCTCAAGCAGGTGTTGCAATCGGCCCATCTGCTATCAGGCGTGTCTTTGCCATGTGCGGCCTTGTTCCTGATGACCTACACAGATACAACATGTTTCCTTCTTATTAAAAAAATGGGGAGGGGTGCTCCCAGCAGTGCTCAGCTGCCCTGAGCGTTTCTACCAGTGATCCTCCACCAGTCCGGAGAGGCGGTTGCGAGAGAGGACCGGAGGACTTGGGGGTTCCTCAGGCCCTACAGTTTTGGGGATCACGGGGCCACGTCCAGCAGTGCTGGGGGGAGCGTGTGGTGCCAAGGTTCGAATTTCGGTCTCAGCTTATGCAACCCTGAGTGCGGAGCAATCCGCCTGGCTACACCGCCTGCTTCCTGATCTTACGGCCTGAGCCTGGCAGAGAGAGCCTTCAAGGACTGCAGGGCAAAGCAAACACATCGGATCGGTGACTCTATTCTTAATTGAGTGGAATTACAAAATTGGATATGTGAATAAATTATTAATGAAAGAGTCAACTAACACTTATAAACCATATACTGCATGCTGGACACAGTTCTAAGTTAATTCTCATATCTGTGGCGTTCTTGGGACAACTCCATTGAACAGCAATGAGTTTACCCCCATTCTACAGATGGGGGAAGGGAGGCAGAGAGAGATCAAATACTGGGCTATTGCTCTGGCAACCAGGGGTTTGACTGAGTGGCCTGGCTCCAAGCCAGCAGCATGGTCTCTTGGGTACGGGGTGTGGGGACCGCGGCTAGAGTTTCTAGAGTGTCACCTATAGGAGAGCATGGCCTGGCAGTGTCTCAAGGGAGTGCCACAGCGGCCCAGGCAGAGGCACCTCAGCACTTTTAATTTATTTAGACTTTTGGGCCACACCCGGCGATGCTCAGGGTTACTCCTGGCTCTGCACTCAGGAATTACTGCTGGTGGTGCTTGGGGGACCATATGGGATGCTGGGGATCGAACCCAGGTCGGCCCAGTGCAAGGCAAATCCCTCCCCACTGTGTTATCTCTCTGGCCCCAAACTCTGCACTTTTGCACAGCACTAAAAAGTCACAACATCTAGGTGGATTCTCTTTTTCTTCTTTTTAATTAAGACCCTGGGATTTACAAAGTTGTTCATAGTAGTTGCTTCTGGCATCCAATGTTCCAACACCAATCCCACCACCAGGGCCACCTACCTTCCACCAGTTCCTCCCAGCCCTTGGCGGGCATATAGCAAATTTATTTCATACTGCTTGGTCCGGACTGGAGCGAAAGCACAGCGGGTAGGGCGTTTGTTTTGCACGCGGCCGACCTGGGTTCGATTCCTCTGTCCCTCTTGGAGAGCCCGGCAAGCTACCGAGAGTATCCTGCCCGCATAGCAGAGCCTGGCAAGGTATCTGTGGCATATTTGATATGCCAAAAACAGTAACAACAAGTCTCACAATGGAGACGTTCCTGGTGCCCGCTCGAGCAAATCAATGAACAATGGGATGACAGTGCGACAGTGACAGTGACAGTAAGTACTACTGCTTGGCAATGAAATTATCAGAACAGAAATCAATAAAAGTGGGGCCAATTGGTGATGACTGATTTTAACCCAAATAAGAGAAGACAGTAATTCATTTTTAAAAATGTATAAAATCCCATAGCAAGTTAGGAGTTCACATACTTTTCCCCCTTCCTCCCTTCTCCCCAAGAGTGAATATACTTAAAAAAAAAAAAAATCCGGTAGAGAGCCACCATATGTTCCAAGGTGGATATTCCGTTCCACAAACAGGAGGCCCCGGGAAGACAGACCCCCCTCTCAATCCTCCCAGATAACGCACCTTTCCTGCAAGCCGCAATGAAGAGGGCTCGGCTTCCCGGGACCCCCGGGCTGGAGCGGCAGGTCCGCCCGGCGGGCCCTGGGCCGGTGACGTCACGGGAATGGCAGCGGGCGCAGGCGGCGGCACCGTCCTTCTCTATAGGACACGGTCGCATCCCGGGCCGGGCTCCCTCCTGCCGCGCGCCGCGCCCGGGAGGGTCGGGCGGGCCTGAGAGCCACGCGCCCCCCGCCCCGGGCACTACCTGCCGCCGCGCGGCCCGTCTACACTGCACGGCGGCGCACGCGCACCGGGGCCCATCCCACCCACCGCGCCGGGTCCCGACCCCGCCGCCCGTCTACACTGCACGGCGGCGCACGCGCACCGGGTGCCGGCCCCCGCGCGCGGCCCGTCTACACTGCACGGGCGGCGCACGCGCACCGGGGCCCATCCCACCCACCGCGCCGGGTCCCGGCCCCGCGCGCAGCCCGTCTACACTGCACGGGCGGCGCAGGCGCGCCGGGGCCTCCGCCATGGCGACCGTGCTGTCCAGGGCGCTCAAGCTGCCGGGTAAGGAGTGGCCGCCCAGGGGCCAGCGGGCGGCGCGGGGAGGCGCGCGGGGCGGGCCGGGGTCTGTCCGCGCCCGGAGCATCCTCGCCCCGTGCAGCCGCCGCCGGCGACTCGGGCTCGGGCTGCGGGTGGGGAGGTGGGGGGAGGGAGGGGTGACAGGGACGGCGACCCCCGGGCAGCGCCTCGGCCGCGGCGATGGCCTAAACCTGGCCCTGGGGTGGGGGTGGGGGCCCGACCCGGCTCCCCCCGGGTGACGGCCCGTTGACGGGTGCAAGGGCGCACACGCGCGGTGGGAACGGCGGGCGCGGTGGTGCTGGCGGTGGCTTTGGGTTCTAGCTCATGGGCTTGGGGTTCTCGAGTGCCCCGTGTCCAGACCACACGCTTGAGAAGGCAGGGACCCGACCCCTGCAGGCGGCACGGAGTTGGGGGCGTTCTGTATGGGGACAGGCCCGCTGGGCACCGCCGCATCCTCCTCCACGGGCGATTCAGTACTTTGGGCAGCAGCTCTTACGGTCTCTGGGTTTTAAAGGAAACCAAAACATTTTTTTTTTTTTAAATCCCCTTAAGCTTCCCGAGTGAATCTGACCTGCTAGACACTTGCTATTTTTAAGAACAGCCTTCACTCTTCTGCCCGAGTAAATTTTAAACGCTCAGGCTCCACTTTCACCTCTGCCGCCCCCTCCCCCCTTTCGGGGTTCTACTTAAATACATTGTAAACAAGCAGGAAAGGTTTGTTTGCCGACAAGTCTAGGTGTTCTGGGCCCAGCAGATGCTTTCACTGGCCTTGGGGAAAGTTGGAGAAAGGGCTGGCGGCTGTCAGCCAGGACCAGGGCGGCCAGGCTGGTGGTGTCTGTCCTCCGGGCCAGTGCTACAGCCCCCTGGACCTCGCCGGACCTTGGGCCGTGGAGGGGAACCGGGAATGAACGCGCCTTCCAACCTGCAGACTATGTGACTTCACATTTTGTTTTTTCCACATGGGCTCATTAGAACATTGGCGGGAACACTGATAGTATCTTATCAGGTCCTGGTTATATAACAATAGAATTAAAGAGGGGACTGTGCCTGCAGGATGAATTAATTAACTTTGAAGAAAGGAGCTTTGTTATTCTTAACGGCTCCTGGTTGCCCCCTCACCTCCAGCCCCCCCCCCCCCCCCCATGCAGAAATGGCCTGGGACTGAGCTGCTTCCAGAGGCCTCCCCAACACAGAGAGTTGGAGAAACTCTTGCTTTTGAAACTCTTGGGTCCCTTTGCAGCCTGCAAGTGTGGCATTAGTTAGTCCCTGCAGTGAGGATGGGTGTCGTCCCCTGGCCAGCTGTCTGTCCCGGGCCCAGCCCTCAGTCAGGGCTGTTTTATCCCCTGTCAGCCCAGAAGCAGCCCTGCGCCCTTTGATGTGGTCTGGTGTGGGGTGGGTCCCTCTCCCGCTCACTTTTCCTGTCTCCCTCGCTCGGCCTCTCTCCCTCCCCGGCAGGCAAAATACAGTTTCCAGTGCTTCTTACTCGCTGGAAGTTGCTTTCCTGTTGCTCGTTTTGGACACCCTGTAATTTGGCTGGGTGGCCGCAGCTCTCTTTGGGCAGCCGTGCCCTGTTCCTGCGCTCACATCCTCCCTCTTCTGTGACAGGACTGCAGTTAGATGTGGGCCAAAGAGGATCCAGCAAGGCCCGAGTGCGAATCTATGGGCTTATGTAACACCATGTGGCATCTCCTGCACTCGTCTGGGCGTTGGGCAGAGAATCATGTTATCTTTTTGCTGTGTGTTGCTTGTTCAATGTGTATTTCTCTTACTGTTGTCAGCGTTAGCATTGGGACCCTCGATCTCCCTGGGAAACCTGGAAGAAGGTACAGTGTAGTAGGGAGCCGGTGACAGATGCGTATACTCATGAAGAAAGGAAAGTGTCTTTCCATGTGCATGACCTTTCACCCCGGGCAGAGCAGGGCTGGCTTGGTCACCCTACAGGGACTGAGGTTAATCAGTAACAGAGAGACAGTGTCATTCACCCGGCAGCCTGCGAGACACTTTATCTCTGTGTGTATATATTTATCTCCACATACACGCACATAAAGTGTCTTAATATACACATACACACAAATCTTAGTATACACATACACACATACATGCAAATGTATATATACATATATATGTGTGTGTGTGTGTGTGTGTACGTACAGGTACATGTGTTTTTCCCTTTAGTTCTTTTTATAGTTTGAAGGTCAAACACAGGGAGTGGCCTGTCCTAAGCTGTGACCCTGGTGTGTTTATTTTGTGTCCCCCAGATGATAGCACGCCCCCGCAGAACCCGGTCCCCGGTGTGTAAGAGTCCCCTGAGTTGCACTTAAGCCTGGTGCATTGTCTCTGTAGAGCGTGGCAGTGAATAATTTGTGTCACAACGCATCTCCCCCACACCTGGGGATGGTGCAGCCGCATCTCCCCTCTCTTTGTCTTTTCCTCCCTGCCGTTTCGCCAGAATCCCCAGTTATTTCTGGAGGGACAGGGATGGCCGTGGCCAGAGCTGGTTTCTCTTGAGGCATTATGCAATCCATGTCGGCTCGCTTGTCTTTGCAGATTCATTTTATTGATTATAAAAGCTGGTGGCGCAATAGCCAGAGTCTGGAAACAACCTGAGAGCCCAGGAACAGACGACTGGTTAACGAAACTATGGGACACCTACACAGTGGAATACTACACAGCTGTTAGGAAAAGCGAAGTCAGGAACTTTGCTGATCAGTGGATGGACAGGGACAGTATCCTGCTAAGTGAAAGGAGTCAGGAGAGAGACAGACATGGAGTGACTGCACTCATTTGTGGGATACAAAAAAATAGTATGAGATTTGGGCCAGAGAGATAGGACAGGAGGTAGTTGCCTTGCACGTGGACACTTGGATTGCAGTGCTGGTTCCTTCCCTGGCACTGTACATGGACATATGGACCCCGAAGGAAGTGTGGCCAGGAGAGACCCCTGAGTCCTTCCCTCTCCCCCCCCCCCCAGGCATCACAGGTGTGGTGCACAAACAGAACAAATAAAACAAACAAAAGGCAGGTTTGTCTCCTAAACTCTCTGAAACATGATCTGTTACACAAAAAAAGTAGCTCTGTGTTCTTCTTCTCAGGAATTTGGTCATGAACCGCTTTTCATCCTTCTGGTCTCCTCAGGGGACACTGGGTGTCTGGTTGCCTTCAGCCTGAGGGCCGGCGGGAGGGCTCACAGTTCTTGGCCTTACCCCCTACTTTCTCAGGGAATGTTTTCCTTGTTGTTCTGCTAACCCTCATGTTTTCAAAAAATACCTGTTCTCAGGGGCTGGAGCAATAGCACAGCCGTAGGGAGTTCGCCTTTCATCGAGGCCGACCCGTGTTCGATTCCTCTGCCCCTCTCGGAGAGCCCGGCAAGCTACTGAGAGTATCGCGCCCGCACGGCAGAGCCTGGCAAGCTACCCGTGGCGTATTCGATATGCCAAAAACAGTAACAAATAAGTCTCACAATGAGAGACGTTACTGGTGCCCACTGGAACAAATCGATGAGCAACGGGATGACTCTGTGTGTGTGTGTGTGTGTGTGTGTGAGACCTGTTCTCAGGAAGCAGGTCCCTGATTTCTGTCCCTTTCACTGGCGCCTTGATTCTTTTACCCGTGACGGTCACTTGCTGCTCAGGTCTGCTGGGATAGGTTTCAGTATTGATTATTCTGTCCTTGATTTTCCTGGGGCTCCCTGTGGCCTGTATCCCCGACTTCTAGGTCTGTATTTTTTTTGTCCAACATTTTCCTGAGCCACCAGCTTATTTATTTATTTATTTATTTATTTATTTATCTATTTATTTATTTATGTCATCTCTATGAATGACTGCTTTTTACGTAGGAACATTAATTGTTTTCCTGTGACCTTTTTGATTTCAGAAAATTATTTAAAAAATATCTTTTGTATTAAACTTGTCCTTTTTAATCCTGGCTCTCCTCTCCTCGCCCCTTCTTTTGCGAGGTGTAGTTTGACTGCACTCAGGGCTCACTCCTGGCAGTGCTCTGGGGACTATATGGGGTGGCAGGGATTGAACCCAGATCAGCTGTGTGCAGGGCAAGTGCCTTACCTGCTGACCTACTGTACTCTCTCTCTGGCCCCCAAATCCCGGCTCCCCACCCCTCACCTCCAGTTTTGAGAGTGAACTGGAGCGTGTGTGTGTGTGTGTGTGTGTGTGTGTGTGTGTGTGTGTGAGCACATGTGTGTACAAAGTTTTGGACCCTGGGTTTTATTTCTGCAAGGCAAACGTTCAACCTGGGCCACGTCCCTGCCTATAAACCTCGCCTCTTTGAATTACTGTCAACCTTCTGTGTCCTGATTGGACCCCAGGTGTCAGAAGTAGCAGCTTTCCAGGACGGGCTGTGCCCACGGCTCCTTTATCACCTGCCGTGGGGACAGTCGTGAGCGTGGGCCTTTGCTTGCTCAGTGTCCCCTCACCTTAGACTCTGGTGTCACGTGGGGCTTTCCTGGATACACCCTGCCCCTCTGTGCTGCAGCTGTGTTTCGTGGTATCTCTGTATTCTCTGCCAAATCGGGATGGTGAGTGAACCACCTGCCTCCCGGGGTTACTCAGAGGGCACGTGAATTCCCACGTGCAGGTGCTGGGCCTGGAGCCTGGTGTCAGAGGCATCTCACCCTGCTCATCCCCATCCATTGTGTGGACCCGGCTCCAGGCTGGTGCCCGGCTCTCTGGGCGAGTCCTTGCTGCCATGCGGCTTTTTCTGCAGTAGAAGCCATGGTTGGAAGCCATAGTTCAAGGAGTATGGCAGGTCCCTGATTCCCTGTCTGTATTTCCTTTCTTCTAGGGAAGAGATGGGCAGAAATGCTGTCCTTTGTCACTATAATCTGGAACAGGCTGCGGAAATGTTTCCCACTCGTGACCCCTTTCCACCCCGGGGACTTTTACACAATCCCTGTGTGTGTGTGTATGTGTGTGTGTGTGTGTGTGTGTGTGTGTAAATAGGTATAGAAATCAAACGTTTCCTGATGATCCTAAATAAATTGATTTTCGAGCGAGCTTTGAGGAAGTTGTGCGGCCTCTTATGAGGGGGTCACAGTGCACAGTTTAAGAATCTAGGAGCCATGGGGCTGGACTGATAGCACAGCGGGTAGGGCATTTGTCTTGCACGCGGCTGACCCGGGTTCAAATCCCAGCATCCCATATGGTCCCCAGGAGTAATTACTCGCCAGGAGTAATTCCTGAGTGCAGAGCCAGGAGTAACCCCTGTGCATCGCCAGGTGTGACCCAAAAACCAAAAAAAAAAAAAAAAAAAAAAAAAAAAAAGGAGCCAGCCGTGACTTCCTTTTTTTTTTTGGCTTTTTGGGTCACACCCGGCGGTGCACAGGGGTTACTCCTGGCTCTGCACTCAGGAATTAGCCCTGGCCATGCTCAGGGGACCATATGGGATGCTGGGACTCGAACCCGGGTCGGCCGCGTGCAAGGCAAACGCCCTACCCGCTGTGCTATCGCTCCAGCCCCCCGTGACTTCCTTTTGAAAAATCTGAAAAATCTTTGGAAAGGGATGTGTCCCACAGCCGCTTGACTTCGCAAAGGATGTCTGCACGGTGTTTTTCTGGGTGAGGGGCCTCCCCAATGTCTGTAAGCACAGTGTCTGTCCCATCCTGCCTGGGACGCTGGGAAAACGGGCCTCCTGGGTTCTGGCCAGCCAGGGTTTCTGTTGTGGATTCAGGGTGACGAAAGTGGCACTTTTGGCTGCTCTGTGCCCGCCAGACCGAGTGCTGTGCGTGTGGTGTCAGCTGGTTCTGTGCGTGGCGCTCACCGTCCATCCGAACAATCAGGGGACGACCCTGGTGCGTGTTGACAGTGCTGGGGGCGAGTCAGCCCCGTGAGGTGACCGCCAAGGCCTCGGGCAGGGGCAAAGGTTGTTGTGGATCCCCTGGGTCAGGAGGGCCAGGCTCTGTCTGCCCTCCTGCGCACCTCGAGATCACACCCAGTTTCCTCTGCACCTCGGGGTCCGATCCTGTTTCTGGGAACCATCCCTAACAAACAAAAAACCTCTGACATGCCACGTTGTATTCTGTCGCCAGTGGGCAGGATGTGGGAGGCAGCGGGCCAGCTCCTCTTCGAGTCCTGGGAGAGAAGAGAAGCGAAGGCAGTGGGGAAGGTGGTTGGGAGCGAAACGTGCCAGCGATGATCATGGAAGCCAAAACTGATGGAGCGTGATGGAGCGAGGCCACGAGAACTCCACCTCCGTGGACGCAGCTGATTCCAGCAGCCACGGGAGGCAGGGGCGCTAACAATGATTCCTGCTGGAAATGGAGGCTTTTCGTTGCTTGGTTTGTTTCAGGCACACACCCAGGGGCACTCAAGGCTTACTCCTGGCTCTGTGCTCAGGGTCCCTCCTGGTGGGGCTTGGGGGACCATCTGGAGTGATGGGGGTTAAACTCCGGTCAGCCACCTGCGAGGCCAACACCCGGCCTGTTGTTCCCTCTCACTGCCCCAGGCAACGTTTGCTTGTGGTCACACAGCAGGAGATTAATAAGACAGCGTGAGACAGAGCCTAGGTTGGCGTGTACCCCGCACCATATGTCTCTTCGGCGTGGTATCGTCAAGTATCTGTAGGGCTTGCGTGTGGAAGAGGGACTCCCGGGGACTCAAACCCGGGCAGATCATTGGCACACGGAGAGATGCACGGACCAGTGTAAGCGTCTGGCACCGGCCAGGGGAAGCGTCTGGTGCCAGAGGGAGGCCGCCCTTCCCACGCTGCGCTGCCCAGGTGCACGCCAGCTGCTTGCTCGTGGGCGTGGTAAGGGCTGCAGGCCTGACTTGAACGAGGGGGCGGAGTCCTTCCCCCTCAGCCCTGAAGAGTCGGGGCGGCTCTCTATGGCTTTCCCTGTTTCAGGGTCCTTTCCTTTTCATTTTGAATGCTAGTGAAGTACAATAGGATGTACTTTTTCCTTTTTCTGTTTTGTGAATTGCCGGGCCCAGCCAGACCTGAGCCCAGGGCCTCACCTTGTGAGGCGTGCATCGTGCCTTCCGTGCCCCGGGTCCACTGTCTTACCTGCATCTCCGCGTGCAGGCCAGCAGCGGGAAGACACACACGCCAATCTCTGGTCTGGTGGGGCTGGTACTCTGCCCCCATTGGGAGTGTGCTCCCCCTTATCCTCCCCCCGACACACACACACACACACACACACACACACACACACACACACACACACACACACCCCAAACCCTGGAAAGTAGCGTTTGCTCTCTGTGCCCAGGACACACACACACACACACACACACACACACACACACACACACCCCAGCTTCCCTCCACACAGCGCCTGCCCTTTGTGACAACTGGGTTCTCTCAGCCTGTCTGTGCTGTAGGACACGGGGAAGTTTCCTTCCGCGCTACAACTGAATAATACTCCATTGTCTGTGTGCTTGCTGGTCAGGTATGTCCTTTATTTATTTATTTATTTATTTATTTATTTATTTATTTATTTATTTATTTATTTTTTAATGTAGAAGTACTGCTATTGATTAAGGTGATTGAATTGGGCATGAACCTCACATTACTTTTTTTTTTTTTTTTGGTGTCATACCTGGTGATGCACAGGAGTTACTCCTGGCTGTGCACTCAGGAATTACTCCTGGTGGTGCTCGGGGGACCATATGGGATGCTGGGAATCGAACCCGAGTTAGCCGAGTACAAGGCAAACGCCCCACCTGCTGTACTATTGCTCCAGCCCTTCATATTACTTTTTTTTTTAAATTCAGTATGTTTTATTATTAAAAAAATTTTTTTTCTAAATCACCATGGGATACAGTTACAAGGCTTTCCTGTTTGAGTTTCAGTCATACAATGATCGGTCACCCAACCCTCCACCAGTGCGCATCTTCCACCACCAAGATCCCCGGCATTGCCCCCCTCTCAACCCTCCCCCTGCCTCTGTGGCAGACAATCTCCCCCATACTCTCTTTTGTATTGCTTGTTATGACTAGCAGAAGATATCGCGTGGCCGTGAGAGTGACCATGTGCTCCTGGAATTCTAAAATTTTTGATAATTAGGGTCTGGAGAAATCTCTGTAGTGAGCTGCTCGGTTCAGAGATTCTTTCGTGTGTCTCTGGATCATGGCTGTTAAGGGGCTTAGGTAGCAGCCTGAGTGTATCTCATGGTGTTTCATTAAAAAATTATAAAAATAAAAATAAAAAATTAAAAAATGACGACAACAATAGAACTTTGAAGAGGATTAGCATCAAGGGGCCAGAGTGATAGTGCAAAGGGCTGGAGCTTGCGCCTTGCCTGTAGGCGCCCCGGTTTGGCCCCCAGCACTGCGTGGCTGCCCAAGCACTGATGGGGTAGCCCCCAGCCGCTGCAGAGTATCCCCCCAGTGTAATGATATTTGCACAACGTTGACTCTGTTGGTGAATTATTATAAAGGAATCGTCTGGGGTAGCTAGGGAATGATGTACACTAATGAATAAAATCATTTCATCCCTTGTGGATCTAATTGGAGGGAATGGACTGGAACCTGTAGTAACCCAATGGACTCTCCTGTTGAGTGCTCATTTGAAAAAGACTATTAAAATCCTAATAGGTTTTTTTTTTATCGTCTTATAATTTTTGCCTTTAAAATTCAAATTTGTTGGCCCCAAATTAAATCCAGTTTTTTGGTTTGGGGTTTTTATTTTTTATTCGTTTGTTTTGGGGCCACCCCCGTGTGTTTAATAACGGGCAAGGCGATTGGGTCACACATGGGCCTACTCCTGGCTCTATGCTCCCGGGTCACCCCTGGCTGGACTTGGAGGATCTTATGGGGTTCCAGGATTGGCCGTGTGCCAGGCAAGCACTTTACCCAATGTTCTATGTCTCTGGCCCTATTCATTTTCTTTTCCTTCTAACTTGAAAGAATTAAAAAAAAAAATCCAATTTTCACTGGACCAATGCAGAACTTTGAAATAGATAGTGTTGCTATTCGTGACAACATGCCAGGTCATTTCCAAAACCAAAATTGTTTTCTTCGTATCGGGCATTTACCCAGAGTCGTGTCAGCTGTTTCGTGACTGTTGGCAGAGAGCCCCAGGGGGCGCGGGAGAGGGGTGTGCTTGGCGCTCCATTTCCTCCCGTCTCTGCACCCACCCCGCGTGGCTCGGTCCCTGCTTCGTGCTGCCCGCCCAGGAGGCCCGAGTGCGTGACCTGGCCCTGAGCCCTGGGCCTGTTGCCGTAGCAGCCCCGGGAAGCTGGGAGCAGCCAGGGAGGTCGGGGGAGGTCCCGGGAGTGGGGGGTGCCCCTGCACCTGGTGGGTGTGCAGACCCCGAGCTGGGGCCCCTTTCAGGGAGAGTCTGACCCGGCCGGAAGTGTTCTTGGCTCCGAAAGGCACCTGAAGTTTCTGTTCCTTCTCGGGTTTCCTGGCCTGGGGTGAGCATGCGTGCAGCACCCCTCTGGTCTTTTTTTTTTTCTTTTTGAGTGACACCCAGCGATGCTCAGGGGTTACTCCTGGCTCTGCACTCAGGAGTCACTCCTGGCGGTGCTCGGGGGACCCCATGGGATGCTGGGAATCGAACCTGGGTCGGCCGTGTGCAAGACAAACGCCCTACCCGCTGTGCTATGGCTCCAGCCCTACCCCTGTGGTCTTGACCGACACGCCCCGGGCCCGCCTGGACTGGGGACACTGTCGTGTGGCGTCTCCCCCCCACCCCCCCGAAGCCCCAACCCTGTCATCCGCTACCCAGGGAAGAAGAGCCCGGACCTCGGGGAGTACGACCCCCTGACGCAGGCAGACAGTGACGAGAGCGAGGATGACCTGGTGCTGAACGTGCCGCAGAAGAACGGGGGGCTCAAGAACGGGAAGAGCCCACTGGGAGACGCCCCCGAGCCCGACTCGGACGCCGAGGCTGCGGGCCCCGCCAAGCCCCACCCGGCCGAGCCACCCCCGGAAGGCTTCCCCGCTGAGAACCTGGGCGAGCTCGAGCAGAAGGCCGCCTCGTCCTTCGTGGCCTACGTGCGCACGTCCGTCTTCCTGCTGACCGTGCTGGTGTCCATGGTCCTGGTGCTGGTCTGCGCCTTCCTCATCCCCTGCCCGCCCCGGGACCTGCACAGCACCTGGAGCCGCCGGCTGGGCGCCCAGCGGGGTGAGTCGGGGTCGGGGGTAGCCCCAGTTCTGGGTTCTGGGATGCTCGGTGCAGGTGCTCATTGGGCTGAAACTTCCTCCCATGAGGGTGTGTGTGTGTGTGTTTGTGTGTGTGTGTTTGGGTCACACCTGCCTGTGCTCAGGGCTTACTCCTGTCTCTGTGCTCAGGCATTACTCCTGGCGGGACTCTGGGACCCCATACGATGCCAGGGATTAAACCCGGCTATGGAGCTGGAGAGATAGTATGGTGGGTAGGGCCTTTGCTTTGCTTGCGCCAGCCAGGGTTTGATCCCCAGCACCCCGTATGGTCTCCTGAGTCCCAGCAGGAGTGATCCCTGCGTGCAGAGCCAGGAGTAAGCCCTGAGCACTGCGGGGTGTGACCCCCAAACTAAAATCCAAACAACCCCCAGTGGGCATCTTGCAGGGTGAGTGACTTCCCTGAGGTTCCACCTCTTTGGCGCCCCCAGAAGAATGTCATCTGTGGGCCCCTGGGCCTGAGGCTTGTGGCCGTGTGCACGGCCCGTCTCTGCAGGTGTGGACTTTACTGCCCACTGGGAGTGGGGGTTCCCTTCTATCTGACAGCCCCCCACCCTCCCCTTGGCTGGGTGGACTGGCCCATCTCCCCTCGTCCGGTCCGGCTCCCCATCAGAACGCTGTGGGTAGGGCCTGGGGCTGCCCCCGTGCTGGGCCGGCTGTCCTGGGGGGGTGGTCCTGAGAGGTGGGGTGCATCCTGGCTCCCCGGCGGAAGTGGCCTTTGCGCCAGGGGCAGTGTCAGGGCAGAGCAGCTGTGCTCTGGGATGTCCCTGCCCTGTCGGACAGTGGCCGCAGAGCAGCTTTCTGGGGCTTCTGGGTCTGCCCCAGACCCTCGGACTCTCCAGTGACTGACCGGTCTCCCGTGTCCTGGCTGGGCCTGAGCCCCTGGCCGGGCCACTCTCCTCCCTGCACCTTCAGACCCTTTCAGCGCTGCTCTGGGCGTGTGGGCCCAGGGCACGAGGGCTGGGCAGGCGCCTCCCTCAGCCTCTTGAGCCGGCGCTGCTCAGGGCTCACCGGCCCTGTCTGTCCCTCAGGAGGGGACCTGTCTCCGCTGGAGCTGGCCGACGTGAACGGGGATGGCCTGAGAGACGTGCTTCTCTCCTTCGTCACGGCCAGGAACGGGAGCGCTGGCGGTGAGTGTCCTGCACACAGGAGGGGCCAGGGGCCTGTGGGTGCCAAGAAGGCAGATGCAGGGGCAGGTGTGGGACAGGTGCGGGGACAGGTGAGGGGGCAGGTGAGGGGTCAGGTGCGGGCACAGGTTCAGGGGCAGATAGTGGGACAGTTGTGGGGACAAATGTGGGGAGGGTTGTGGGAGCAGGTGCAGGGACAGGTGAGGGGACACGTGCAGGGGCAGGTGTGGATACAGGTGCAGAGACAGCTATGGGGACAGATGCGGGGACAGGTATGGGGATAGGTCTGGGGACAGGTTCAGTGGCAGGTGTGGCACAGGTGCGGGGACAGGTGTGGGGACAAGTGCAGGGACAGGTAAGGGGACAGGTACAGGGGCAGGTGTGGGGGTAGGTACGGGGACAGGTGTGGGGGTAGGTATGGGGACAGGTGTGGGGACAGGTGCGGGGATAGGTGTGGGGACAGGTGTGGGGACAGGTGTGGGGACAGGTGCGGGGACAGGTGCAGGGACATGTGCGGGGACAGGTGCGGGGACAGGTGTGGGGACAGGTACGGGGAGAGTGGGTGCAGCTGTGTCGGGCGCCGGTCGTCTTCAGGGCCTCTGGGGCAGACCCGGCCGGCCTGCATGGCTGCCTGTGACCTCTGTCTCTGACCGCCGTCCCCACAGTCCCCCTAGGCATCCCGAGGCCCCCTGCGGTGCTTGTGTGCCTGTCGGGGGTGAACGGCAGCACCCTGTGGTCCAGTCTCCTGCCGGAGGAGGCCCGCGACATCACGTGCTCGGACCCGGGGCCGGGAAGCACAACCGCAGCCACCTGCCTCGTGACCGGGACACACAAGCTGCTCAGTGTGTTCAACGCGACGTCAGGTGACGCCCCCCTCTCTGCCCCCCTCATCAAGACCCCCAGCACCCTCTGAGGCAGCCCTCCCGGGGGGAGGAGGTGGGCGGGGATGGAGTGACCTGCAGGAGCTCTGAGTGTCCCAGCAGGGCCCAGCCCAGCATCTCGGCTCCGTCTCTGTTCTTGGTGCTCCTGAGGCCCGTCTCCTCCTGCCCGGTGGCTCTGGGGTCCCCGTGGGAAGGTGGCCGCTGTCCGTGTACAGCTTGCGGTTTGCCGACCTGACGAGGCTCCGTTGGGAATCGTGGGTCGGGCCCCTCGGGCGGGGGCTCCGGCGATGCCGAGTAGATCCCCAGGTCTGGGTGTGGGTCAGGTGTGGCCCCGGGCTCGTCCCCAGCACTGCTGGCGCAGCCCCTGTAAAGAACGGGGTCTTCCTGGGCCTAAGCCGGAGCGCAGGGAGAGGGCGCTGGCCTGTCACCGGCTGGATTCCGCCTCCAGCACCCAGATGGTCCCCCGAGCACCACCAGGACTGATCCCTGAGCACCTCTGGGGGTCGCCCAGACAACAAGACCAAAACAGACGGAAAAAGAAAGAATAGTGTGTTCCCGGCCTGAGACTCAGGGCTGCCCAGCGAGGGTGGCACCACCCTGGGGTGCTGAGACCATCCCGGGGGACAGACAGCAGGTGCCCCTGTGCAATTTGGGGGCGCCTTCTGTTTTCCTCTTAAAGGAGGCTGGTTTCCGGGGGCTCTGAGTGGTTGGGGCTGGGGGGCTGTTCCCGGCCTCGCTAGGGAAGCACCAGGCTAGCACCTCCCCTGGAATCTGTCTCTGTCCCCTGAGGAGTGGGCGGTGGGCCTCTGTTGTGGAAGCTGGGGTTAGGGCGCCTCTGAGCGGAGGAGAGGGGGACTGTGGGTGGGGGCTCCTGTGGTGGGACAAGGATCAGCCCAGCACCCTGTGCTGCAGGCCCCGCCTCTGCCCCCAGCAGAGCGCTGGGTCCCAAGGGCACCTCTGCCTCCCTCCTGGGCACTCTCCCTCTTCTCCCCCTCCCTTTCCCCCTCCCCCCCTTTCCCTTCCTCTCCCTCCTCCTTCCCCCTCCCTTTCCCTTTCCCTCCCCACTCTTTCCCTCTCCCTTCCCACTCTTTCCCTCTCCCTCTCCTCCTCCCTCTCGCCCTCCATCCCCCTCTTTTCTCCCTCCCTCCCTCCTCCCTCCTCCCTCCTCCCTCCTCCCGCTCCGTCCTCCCTCCTCCCTTCATCCTTCCTCCCTTCCTCCCTCCCTCCTCCCTCCTCCCTCCCTCCCTCACTTACTCCCTCTCTCCCTTCCTCCCTCCCTCCCTCCCTTCCTCCCTCCTCCCTCCTCCCTCCCTCCCTCACTTATTCCCTCTCTCCCTCCCTCCCTCACTTACTCCTCCCTCCCTCCCTCCCTCCCTCCCTCCCTTCCTCCCTCCCTCCCTTCCTCCCTCCCTCCCTTCCTTCCTTCCTTCCTTCCTTCCTTCCTTCCTTCCTTCCTTCCTTCCTTCCTTCCTTCCTTCCTTCCTTCCTTCCTTCCTTCCTCCCTCCCTCCCTCCCTTTCCCCCCTCCCTCCCTCCCTTCCTCCCTCCCTCCCTCCCTCCCTTCCTTCCCTCCCTCCTTCCTTCCTTCCTTCCTTCCTTCCTTCCTTCCTTCCTTCCTTCCTTCCTCCCTCCCTCCCTCCCTTTCCCCCCTCCCTCCCTCCCTTCCTCCCTCCCTCCCTCCCTCCCTTCCTTCCCTCCCTCCTTCCTTCCTTCCTTCCTCCCTCCCTCCCTTCCTTCCTTCCTTCCTTCCTTCCTTCCTTCCTTCCTTCCTTCCTTCCTTCCTTCCTTCCTTCCTTCCTTCCTCCCTCCCTCCCCCCCTTCCTTCCTTCCTTCCTTCCTTCTTTCCTTCCTTCCTTCCTTCCTTCTTTCCTTCCTTCCTTCCTTCCTTCCTTCCTTCCTTCCTTCCTTCCTTCCTTCCTTCCTTCCTTCCTTCCTTCCTTCCTTCCTTCCTCCCTCCCTCCCCCCCTCCCTTTCTCCTCTCTCCCTCCTCCCTCCCTCCCTCCTTTCCACCCACCCCTTTTCCAGACCCAGAGCCATGGCTGAGACCAGCCCCGCGTGTCTGTCCCCAGGGAAACCCATCTGGACCTTAAACCCCAAACACCTGGCCAACGGCACACTGGCGGCGCCCGCTGCGGTGCTGCCGGACGTGGATGAAGACGGCGTCCGAGACCTGCTGCTCGTGGCCACCGGGGACTCGCAGGTACGGAGCCCCTGGCCCTGCCAGGGCTGCTGCTCCAGACCCCCTGGGCCGGGCCGGCTCGGAGACGGGGGCGAGGGGGGTGGGGGGGCAGGTGCTCACCAGGTGGCTCGGGTGGTAGGGAGGCGGGAACCGGCCCGCGGGCTCTGCGCTCGGATTCGTGGGCTCACGCGGGCACCGGGTCCTGTCTGCGCCCGGCTTCCTCTGAGACACGGGCAGGGCCTGAGACAGGGGTGACAGGGGGAGGGCCGCCAGTTGGAACAGCCCGCCAGACTGGGGCGTTGGCGTTGGGGTCCGGCCCCGGGGGTGTGGCTGGTCACCGCCCAGTGCCGGGGTGCTTCCTTGGCACATACCGAGCCAGAGTCCTTTCCCCGAAATCTCGGGAGCAGCATACCTGCCCGCACAGCAGGACCTTGGGTTTAAGTCGCTATTCCGGAAGCTTCTCTCCCAGCCCCTCAAGGTTTCTCTGAGACCTTATCCTCCCCCAGCCTGGGCCGAGTCTGCCTGGAAACTCCGGATCGAAGACTCCAACCCTCGACCATGAATATTTGCTGGGGGATGTGGATTCCAATCATGTTCCCCATCTGTTAGCTTAGTTCACTTTTAATTGTTCTCCTGTTTGTGCTTGGGATTTTTTTTCCACCCCTGGGGGTGGCAGGGGGCGGGGACCCCACACCTGGCAGTGTGTACTCAGGGCTTAACTCCTGGCTCTGAGCTCCGGTGTCACTCCAGGCTCAGGGGACCCTATGGGATGCCGGGGATCGAACCCAGGGCAGCCACATGTAAGGCAAGTGCCCTACCCACTGCGCTATCACACTGGCCCCAGGTGGGTGGGAGTTTTGTGAAGTGTGTGCGGAGGAGAATTGGGGACTCCTCTTGTGCAGTGCTTTACACCTGTCAGCATGCTGCAGTTTCCTGCCAGGAGACCAGCTCTGCGGATCTCCGAGTACTCTGTTAACCCCAAGATCTGAGTAGTTCTGCTTGACGCTACTAGGTAGTACCTTGTATTGGTGAGAAAAGAAGAAGGAAGAGAGAATTTTGAGGTTCCTCTCTGAGCTCAGTTCAGGTTTTATTTATTTCGAGGCAGGGAGAGGGCCACACCTGGTGGGGCTCAGCGCTTACTCCAGGCTCTATGCTCAGATCTCACTCAGGGTGGTGTTTGGGAGACCCTATGGGGTACCGGGGATCAAAGCTAGGTCAGCTGCGTGCCCTCCCCTCTGTCCTCTCACTCTGCCCCCCCTTTCCACATCCCCTGAGGCGCCCGTCTCTGCAGCGTCTGTCTGTCCCGAGGGCTGTCGTGGGAGGGCCAGGCTGCTGATTCTGAGGTGGACTCCCATCGCTGTGATTGCAGCCCAGGATGTTGGTAGCCTTGTCTGAATTTCCGTTCTTGTTTATAATCAGGGCACCCATGTCTTTTAGTGAAATTGGTTCCGTGTATTCTCCAAGATTTCGGGCCTTCTTTCAGCGTAAGGCATTTTTGAATTCTGAGTTTGTCGGCCGCAGACACGTTTATCCCTGTCAGCTTTGCAGTATGTTTGAAGTCAGTTTACTTAAGGCTTGTCAGGGCAGCTGCCAGGAATGGATGCTCGTAAGTGCATGGCGTGCCACCAGAAATCTTTCTCTGGACCGGCATTGATTTTTTATTTGGGTACAATGAAAATCTTTATCTTTTGACCTTGCCCATGAGACGTCATGATGATAAACTTTGTTAAGAGTCTTTATGACAGCGTATCACTGCAATTTTTCACACTACCTTTGTTCCCCATGGACATCGCTCTCTGCCAAAGAAAACTCTATGGAACAGCAGTAGACAAACAGGCCCGTAGGTCAAATATGACCGCATGCTTGTTTCTGTAAATAAAGTTTTATTAGGACCCAGACATGCCTGTTCGTGCCCAGGTTTTCTGTGGCTGCATTCACGCTATTGTGGTGGTTGAGGTGTTGCTGCTGAGACCACTTGGCTCATAAAAGCCTAAATATTCTGCCATGTGTTTATTCTTGGAAAACGTTTGCCCATCTCTGGCCAAGAGTTAAGTTCCTGGCAGCCAAGCCGGGCTTGCAGGGCCTGTGGGAGACAGTGGATCAGCTGGGACCAGGGGTTTCTTGTGGGTGGGGGAATCTGTGCCTAGGAGAACGCTCATCAGCTTGAAGAAACTGCTGAGTGACGCTGACGGGCCTTTGCACCTGTCTAGGGCAAGCGGGACGGCCCCTCACATGCTTTCTTCCAGGGAGGTCAGGTGAGGTAGGAAGGGCCGGGCTGCGGCCTCACGCTGCCCCTCCTCTCCCCGCCCCAGCCGGATCTCTGCTTTCTGCTGGTGTCCGGCCGCACCGGGAGTCCTGTGGGCCGCCCCGTGAACTACAACATCATGGGCGTGGGCAACCTGATCGGCCCCCAGGTCCACGTCACCAGCAACGGGGCCGTCTACGTCCTGTTCGGCTTCGGTAAGAACCGAGGGCCGCCTCGGTGGCCCCAGGAGGCTCTGTCCGCAGGCGCCGCCCCACATGCTTGGCATACGCAGGAACCCGTCCGGTCCTCAGTGCTCGGTGGCCCTGAACACCCCCAGGTGTGGCCTTGGGGGTCCCGAAACCACAGGACTGAGTGTCACCAGGAACGGACCCTGGGCCCTCTGAGTACTGCTTGGGAGGGAGCCCCTGAAAAGTACCATACATCACATACAGGTCTCACACACACACACACACACACACACACACACACACACACACACCTCCATACACCTCGCATACATCACACACACCTCCATACACCTCGCATGCATCACACACACCTCCACACACCTCGCATACATCACACACCCCAGCACACACCTCGCGTACATCACACACACCTCCACACACCTCGAGTACATCACACACACCTCCACACACCTCGCGTACATCACACACACCTCCACACACCTCGAGTACATCACACACCTCCACACACCTCCACACACCTCGCATACATCACACACCTCCACACACCTCGAGTACATCACACACACCTCCACACACCTCGAGTACATCACACACACCACCACACACCTCGCATACATCACACACCTCGCATACATCACACACACCACCACACACCTCGCGTACATCACACACCTCCACACACCTCGCATACATCACACATGCCACCATACACCTCACATACATCACACACACCTCGCATACATCACACACACCATCATACACCTTGCATACATCACACACACCTCCACACACCTTGCATACATCACACACACCTCCATACACCTCACATACATCACACACACCTCCACACGCCTCGCATACATCACACACACCTCCACACACCTCGCATACATCACACACGCCACCACACACCTCGCGTACATCACACACGCCACCACACACCTCGAGTACATCACACACGCCACCACGCACCTCGCATACATCACACATGCCACCACGCACCTCACATACATCACACATACACCCCCGTATACCCCCCACATACAACCTCTACACTCATAACCCCCATGTACATATCCCACATGCAACTCCCATACATCATATTTCCCACATACCACACATACAGTCCCCATGTGCCATATATCCCCACACACTACATGTATATCACAAACCACACATACACCATATACCACACACCTACCCACACACTATATAGCCACATACGCCTTTTTTACACCACACAAATACATCCTCCACCCCCACACCAGGCGCCCCCTACATGCACCTTCTCACATACCACACATCCACATGCTCCACATACAACCCCCACATGACACACAAACATACCCCCAGACACCCACACCCCACATACACTACACACACCATACACCCCTATGCACATACCATACACTTCACACACATATCAACACATATACCATACATACCTCACACATAACTCACACACATACTACACATAGCCCTCACAGAAGAAGCCCTCACACCTCCCCCCGCAGCCCTCACACACCCCTCACACACACCCCTCACACATACCTTTCACACATACCTCTCACACACACTCACACACTCCCCCTTCACATCCCTCACACACACACATCCCTCATACATACCTCTCACACACCAACCACACATAGCCCTCACACACACACAACCTCGTCACATGCCACACACAACCTCACATGCACACCCCCCACACCCTTCACACACAGTTCTCATGCACACTCCCCTCATGTATAACATACACACACACACACACACACACACACACACACACACACACGCATCCCCAAAGAAGGGCCCTTGTCCAGCGTCCACGTCCACTTAGCTCCTCTCCTCCTGACTGTGTGGCCCGGCGGGTGGCCTCGCCTGGAGCCCAGGGCAGCCTCCGAGCGTCTGGCCCTGGTCCCCTGTCACGTCCAGCTTCTCAGTGTTGGTTCTTCCCTGTGGCGCTAGGAAGTATCCAAGCGGTCGCCCTGCGGGACATTTTTGTTCAGGCCCAGAATCGAGACAGCGCGCCCGCCTCGCTGCAGGTGGAGGAGCCCGAGTGGGAGAAGAAGCGGAGATCCGTCAACCTGTCCGACCTCATTGACGTCTGCAGGTGGGCACGGCTGTCAGGACGGCTGCAGGCTCCGTGGGCCCCGTCCCGGGCGTGGGTGGGTCTCAGCGTCCAGGGACCCAGCTGGTCCCGTCTGGTTGACACGAGCGAGCAGAGTGAGCTGAGCCCTGCATGTTGGCCGCGTGCTGGGTGCCGGGAAGGTGTGTTTCGGTTCCGTGGGAGGGGTGGGTGGGCGGCGTCTCTCGGGAATGCAGGCCCAGGTGACCTACCCTCCTCTTCTGAACTTTTCTCTTTTTTTTTTTTTTTTTTTTGCTTTTTGGGTCACACCTGGCGATGCTCAGGGGTTACTCCTGGCTCTGCACTCAGGAATTACTCCTGGCGGTGCTCAGGGGACCATTTGGGATGCTGGGAATTGAACCCGGGTCGGCCGCGTGCAAGGCAAACGCCCTCCCCGCTGTGTTATCGCTCCAGCCCCCCTGCCATGAAATCTTTATGTTGTTCCTTCCCATGCCTTGAAGTGTGTTGTCCTGGTGTGGTGCCGGCCTTTGGGCCCCCTCAGAGAGTCTCAGTAAACTCGCCGATGTTCAGTGGCAGGGCCCGGTTTAGAGAGACGCAGTTCAGTGACGCCCCTCCAGCCTCCCAGTCCCCCCGTTAAACCCTCACCTGCCCCCTGTTCCCGTGTTCCCTCGGGGCTCTGTGCTCGGGAGGCGTGTAAACCGCTTCCGAGTGCCCCTGAGTTCCTTCTCTAGGGAGTTGGGGTTCAGAGGCCTGGGGGAGAAGGTTCTGGGGGCCGGGCGACAGTGCTTCCTGCGGCGAGGGAGGGGGGCGAGGCGTGCAGGCGCATCAGGTGCTGGGCTGACCCGGGTCTCGTCCTGCCCAGTGACGGCGTGGAGCTGCTGCAGATGGTGAAGGCCCCGGACTCCAATGGCAGCGACCTGCTCATCACCACCAGGCAGGGCCTCACCCTGCTGCACGGGCAGAACCTCACGCCCCACTGGACGCTGCAACTCCAGGGCCTGTTCAGGTGGGCAGGGCCCCCTCCCTCGGGCTTCGAGGACCCTCGTTTCTGGAAGGGACCATGCCCCAGAGAGGATGGGGCCCAGTGGAGCCAGGCCCGGGGTTCAAACCCCAGTGGGGATTAAAGATTGGCTGCCCGCCGTGATCCGCAGCTCGGGTACCCGGGCGGATGCAGGAGTCAGGCGGGGAGGGATTCTGGGGACCCCCGGGCCGCTGACGACCTCTCCGGGGCTTCCCTTGCTTCCTGCAGCCAGCCCACACCTGGGTATTTCACCGATGACCAGACGCTGGACTTCCTTCTGCAGGTCCAGGATGGCCCCGGGATGAAAAAGGTAAAGGGTGGTTTAGAGCAGCCAGAACGCCTGTCGGTCGGGGAGGTGCTTCGTGTCCGGCCCCGAGCAGCGTAGGGAGAAGTCAGAACCCGAGGTCCCGGGAGCGGGGGACACACGAGCCTGGCCCGAGCCCAGTGCCCGCAGCTCTGACACCCTGCTGGCTCCTAAGCACCGCTGGGTGTGGCCGTGGTAACCCCTGAGCACCAAAGCTTCAGGCCTACGCAGCCAGGCCGAGCACTTGCTTGTGGCCCCCGGAGCACTGAGAAGGAAGAACTAAACTCGGACCCTTTCCTTCGAAGAACCCAGAGACAGGAAGAACTCACTGCAGCTCAGGGTGCAGAGGGCCTGCCGCGGGCCACTCTCCTCCCCGTGCCCTGCAGAGATGGGCCTCGGTGTCCTGGGTGTCACTGGTGAGGGGGAGGCGGGGGAGGCGGGGGAGAATAAATGTGTCTCCTCGCAGCCTGTCCATCGCTCGGGGCCCTGAGGAGTGGCCCCGGGGATTCTGGAGGTTTCTCTGAAGCAGGAGAGAGGAGCGGTTGGCTTTGAGTCATACGATGGCAGAGCGGGTGGGAAGTCCTGGCGGGTGTGACAGAAACGCTGTCCCCGAGGGCTGGCCGAGGGCTGCTCTGGTTTCCGTGAGGGGGCGTGTCGTGGCTTCCGGCACAGAGACAGGGTCCAGATTCCACTCCTGTGACCAGCAGTTTGCAGGAGTAGAATTTTCAGATCAGTCGTTTAGCTTTTTGGGTCCTGTGTGAGCTGTAACTGGGCAGGGCTGACGTGGGGTTCCAGGCGGTTCAGCTGGGGAAGGGACATCTGATTGGGCATGGGAGGAGTTTTTTCGGGGGGGGGGGTGTTGGAGTTGGGGGTGCTCCTTAGCTGGTCGGGGGGCTCCCTTGGTTAGGAGCAGGGGTCTCGGTTTCAGCCCTGGCTCCTTGCACACACACACACACACACACACACACACACACACGGATACACATCTGCTCACACTCACACATTCTCTCTCACACACACACAGACACACTCCCACCCACTTGCATATGCTCACACGTGAGCACTTGTACACACACTCATCCTCTGAGCGATGCCATGGGGAGTATTTCCTCTAAACTAACCGCCTTGGGGGCCTGTTGGTCAGTGCTCTTGTGGATCTGAGATGCCCTGTGTCCTGCAGCTGAGCTGCTGCTGCCCAAGTGCACAAGTATGTGTGCAGAGAGAGCACTGTGCAGAGAGGGTCCCTGCAGAGAGCACCGTGTACAGAGCTTTTTATGCAGAGAGCTCTGTGCAGAGAGTACCATGCCGGAGCGTTTCGTGCAGAGAGCCCCGAGCAGAATTGTCGAGATCGCCTCGGGCAGAGAGCACAGTGTAGAGATCCTGGGTAGGAGCGTAGCGTACAGAGAGAGCTCCCGGAAGGAGCACTGCATGCAGAGAGCACATTACAGAAAGAACTTCAGATAGGAGCGTAGCATGCAGAAAGAGCCCTGGGCAGAAGCATTGCATGCAGAGAGCTGGGCCAGAGAGCACAGTGAAGAGATCCTGGGCAGGAGTGTCACATGCAGAAAGAGCCCCGGGCAGGAGCGCTGCATGCAGAGGGAGCCCTGGGCAGGAGAGCTGCATGCAGGAGAGCCCCGGGCAGGAGAGTTGCATGCAGGAGAGCCCCGGGCAGGAGAGTTGCATGCAGGAGAGCCCCAGGCAGGAGAGTTGCATGCAGGAGAGCCCTGGGCAGGAGAGCTGCATGCAGAGAGAGCCCCGGGCAGGAGAGTTGCATGCAGAGAGAGCCCCGGGCAGGAGAGTTGCATGCAGAGAGAGCCCCCGGGCAGGAGAGTTGCATGCAGGAGAGCCCTGGGCAGGAGCGCTGCATGCAGAGAGAGCCCCGGGCAGGAGAGTTGCATGCAGAGAGAGCCCTGGGCAGGAGCGCTGCATGCAGAGAGAGCCCCGGGCAGGAGCGCTGCATGCAGGGGGAGCCCTGGGCAGGAGAGCTGCATGCAGGAGAGCCCGGGGCAGGAGAGTTGCATGCAGGAGAGCCCCAGGCAGGAGAGTTGCATGCAGGAGAGCCCCGGGCAGGAGAGTTGCATGCAGGAGAGCCCCGGGCAGGAGAGTTGCATGCAGGAGAGCCCCGGGCAGGAGAGTTGCATGCAGGAGAGCCCCGGGCAGGAGAGTTGCATGCAGGAGAGCCCTGGGCAGGAGAGTTGCATGCAGGAGAGCCCCGGGCAGGAGAGTTGCATGCAGGAGAGCCCTGGGCAGGAGAGTTGCATGCAGGAGAGCCCCGGGCAGGAGAGTTGCATGCAGAGAGAGCCCCCGGGCAGGAGAGTTGCATGCAGGAGAGCCCCAGGCAGGAGAGTTGCATGCAGGAGAGCCCGGGGCAGGAGAGTTGCATGCAGAGAGAGCCCCCGGGCAGGAGAGTTGCATGCAGAGAGAGCCCCCGGGCAGGAGAGTTGCATGCAGGAGAGCCCCAGGCAGGAGAGTTGCATGCAGGAGAGCCGAGGGCAGGAGAGTTGCATGCAGAGGGAGCCCGGGGCAGGAGAGTTGCATGCAGAGAGAGCCCCCGGGCAGGAGAGTTGCATGCAGGAGAGCCCCGGGCAGGAGAGTTGCATGCAGGAGAGCCCGGGGCAGGAGAGTTGCATGCAGAGAGAGCCCCCGGGCAGGGGAGTTGCATGCAGGAGAGCCCCGGGCAGGAGAGTTGCATGCAGAGAGAGCCCCGGGCAGAGAGCACAGTGCAGCAGCCCCAGGCAGGAGCCTTCCGTGCACACTGGGGGTCACACACAGTGAGTCCTGTTCCCCCTGACTGCTGCCTTCCGGGGAGGGGGTAGAATGAAGCAAGGTCAGGTGTCTGACTCTGCCCAGACCACTGCTCTGGAATGTTCTGTTTGGGAAACTATCATCAACAGCACTTCCTGTCTCCTCTGTCACATGAAAGGGGGACTAGATTATTGTTTCCCAACCAGGGGCTGAATGGCCCCCATTGCCCCCCCCCCATGGTATTCCTAGGGGGCCACGGGTCAAAGTCAGGGCAGTGGGCCATGGCGGGAGCCTGGAGGCTGAGCTGTGGGACGGGGCAGGTGCACCGGGAGGACACAGGAGGGTCCCACAGTGGAAAGGCTGAGCTGGCGGAGGAATGACCGAGACTGTCCCGGCCCAGGGAGCCTCTGCTCGAGGAGCACCTGGGACTGTGTTCCCTCAGGTGCTGCCACCTGGCGACCCTGCGGGGGCCGTGGCAGGGCCCGGCCCCGCTCACTGTCTCCTCCCCCGCAGATGCTGGTGGTGGACGGGGACTCGGGCTCCGAGGTGTGGAACGCCAGCGTCCCGTGCCACCTGAGGGAGTGCCCGACCACGTCGGCCGTCACGTCAGACCGGAAGTCCGTCTTCCTCTTCTGGGCGCAGGCGCTGCCGGCTGCGGTGAGTGAGGCGGGACGGCCCGTCTGCTCTCCCACCCCTGCTTTCCCGTCTCCAGCCAGGGGACGGGAGTCCTTTGTGGACACCGGGCTTCATCTGCAGGCCTTCCTCTGCCACCCTGCTGGCCAGTGAGCCACGCCGGTCTGGCATGGGTGGGGGGCGTCCAGAGGGAAGCGCCGGGCTAGGGCATCGGTCACTCCAGGGTAGGTGATGTCCAGCAGGGAGAGGCTGACCAGCTCCCCTGGGAACATGCCGGGGGCAGGTGGGTCCTGGGTCCCAGGCCGAGGGGGCCGGCAGCCCCGACACCCAGCTCCAGGGGCTTTCAGGGACACCTCCTCAGATTCAAGTTGGCTGGACACCTGTTCGGGGCCCAGGGGTGCGTCCCGGCCTATGGCGGAGGGGACAGAGGGCCCCGGGTGGTGGGTGCCTGCATCTGCTCTGGGGTCTCTGCTCTCCCCGCCCGTCTCTCCGCACAGTGTGACTCCGGCGTAGAGTGACCGCAGCGTAGGGGCACACCCTGACCCACGCTGCTGTGTCTACTCCGGGCGCGGGTGCCCAATAGAGGCAGGTGGGGCGGGCCCCCTGCTGGGAGGGAGCGAGACAGCCAAGCTGGAGACCTGGCGCCTGCCAGTCTCTCCTGCAGGGGGGCATGGTGCCCGGCGGCTCGCCCCCCTCGGTGACTTCTGAGTGGCACAGGTGATGGCCCGCCCTCGGGAGCTCATTCCTCTGCGGGCAAGGCCAGGGTGGCTCTAAGACAGTGGCCACCAACTCTGTGCAGTATTTCTGGGCCCCCTCCCCTCCCCTCCCCACCCTCTCCCCATCCCCTTCCCCCTCACCCCTTCCTTCTCCTCACGCCTCCCCCTCCCCCTCCCCTTCTTCTCTCCCCCTTCACTTCCTCCCTTCTTCCCTCACCCCTTCCTTTCCCTCCCCCATCCCCTTCTCCCCTCACCCTTCACCCTTCCCCATCCTCTTCTTCCCTCACCTTTCACCCTCCCCATCCCTTTTTCCTCTTACCTCTGCCCTCCCTTCCCCATCCCCTTCTTCCCTCACCCCTTCCCTCCCCTCCCCTGTGAGTTCACAGAACGTGGGGGGTGCTGTGTGTGTGTTCGGTGGCCTCCCATCCTCCTCAGGCCTCCCCAGCAGAGAGGCAGAGACGGGGACCATTCTGGCAGTGAAAATGCCCGTTTAATGCAGAGCTGCTAGCATACTTACAGAACATCTGAAGGGGTTGTGGTATAGGACACAGATGATGTCATTTTGGTGACGGGGCACCTTACATACATGCTTGGCTCTGCGGCTCGCACATGTGGTTGTGATTGTTGGTGGGGGTCACATGTTGCACATCGGGTTGCACGTGGCTCTTGCTGGTGGCTGCTCTTCTGCCGTGGTGCTGGTGCCCATCCCGGCTCTGGCACATGCCAGGGTTGGGGGTGCCCAGGTGGGTGCTTGCCGGGGTCGTGCCCAGGACTGCAGTGCTCGAGCTTCTTCTTTTTATTCATTTATTTTTTATTCATTTATTTTTTTGCTTTTTGGGTCACAGCCGGTGATGCTCAGGAATTACTTTGCACTCAGGAATTACTCCTGGCAGTGCTTGGGGGATCATGTGGCATGTTGGGGATCAAACCCGGGTCAGCAGCATGCAAGGCAAACGCCCTACCCGCTGTACTATTGCTCCAGCCCCTCGAGCTTCTTTTTAGTTGAGGCTCTCGGGTGGGGGGAGGGGGCACCCCCAGTTGTGCAGCTGCCGTGACGTGGCTGTAAGTTGCTTGTGGTATTGGGCAGAGCTGCCAGGATGCCAGGGCAGAGTCACGGCCTCACACTAACAGGGCAGGTGCTCAGGCTGTGGGTGGCCTCCCTGCAGGGCTGCGGCGGGAGGAAGTGTCCTGCGCATTTCCCCCACGGGACCTGCCTACCCGGCTCCAGGCGCTTGTGCCCGGCTGGTGTTCTGTTCCAGGCTCCTCCCAACCTGAAACTTGCAGAGTTTTGTCTCCACTGAGCCCCTCTCCTCCAGGGATCCCTGCATGCACTGATATGCATACACATGTGCACACACATACACATGCAGGCACACACATGCACACATATACACACATGCACACACATATAACTCATGTACATGCACACACACAAACACGTGCACACTCCTGTGCACATGCACAACATACACTCACATACATGCATACACATGCACACTCATACACACACACGCACACACACACATTCACACACACATGCACACAGCGAGCAGATTGGGACAGGGCGCCGGCTCCAGTGCCTCCCCCTGGGCCTTCCTGCTTTTCCTTTGCGTCGTCCTCCTCTTTATTGTCCCCTGGGTTTGGGACCATCCGGTGGTACTCGGGGACCACAGCTGGCAGTGCTTGGGGACCAGGTGGGGTGCTGGGGATCCACCTGGGATGTGCCGCGTGCAGGGCCAGCACCTTATCCCTGTGCCATCTCCTGGCCTTGGTATGTTCTTTTTTTTAAAAAAAAATTATTTATTTATTTTTATTTTATTATATTGAATCACCGTGAGAAAAAAAATACAAAGCTTTCAGGTTTAAGTCTCAGTCATACAATGATTGAACACCCATCCCTTCACCAGTGCACATGTTCCACCACCAAGAACCCCAATATACCCCCCTCCCACCCAGCCCCCATCTAAGTAGCTAATGATCTTCATTTTATTCTCTATACTTTGAATACATTCAATACTTCAATAGAGAACTCACTATTATTGTTTGGGATTTTCCCCCAACAATCAGGCCTGCTGAAAGGCATCATTTAATAATTTCTTTTCATTGCTGAGAATGAAGACTCTATGAGCTTGTGTGGCCGCTGTTGTGGCCGCGCAGTTTTGGATTTCTGATATTTTAGCTCAGTTCACAATCTAGATGCATTTCTGTAAGAAGCCGCTCTGGGTGCCAAAATGGGTTAGAAGACCTCTGGGATCATAGTCCGTATGAGCTGAGGGTCTGTTTCTCGAGCAGCAGCTCCGGATCTTATGTCTCCTGGCCTTGGTATGTTCTGACGAGGGCAGAGTGTTTCCTGGCCGCCAGGGAGCGGCACGCTTGGCTCTGCTGGGCACAGTGTGTGTGGAAGGAAGAGTTCTGCCGGGGAATCTGAATCTCCTCCTCTCTGCTCAGGGCACCCCACCGACGGCCGAGCCCCCCGCCCTTTATCACCTTTACCTCCTGCATCCCACATTCCCTTCGATCCTCCTGGATCTGGCCAACGCCACAGGCACCGTGACGGCGTCGAAGGGTGAGTGCCAGGCGTGGGCGTGCTGCAGGGCAGAGGCTGTGTGGGCTGAGGGCGGGGCCCCGCGGGCCTCTCCCTGCGGCCAGGGCTCCCATCATGGAGTGTGCGGCCATGTCCAAGCCACGTGCCACCCGTCTTGCGGGGGAAGCTGGGGGTCCCCTCCAGGGTGGAGGCGGAGCATGTTCTCGGGCCCCTTCCTTCTACCACCCGAGGAAACAGGGCCTTGGTCTGAAGGGAGAGAGCGAGTGTGTTCCAGCGTCTCAGGGCTGATGGTCCACACAGCGCCATGCAGTAGAGTCAGGGTCACATCCCGAGTCCATGGTTCCGGCGGTCTGACAATCCCCCCTGCCCCCCCAGAGTCCCAGGGGCCGCCTGGCTTCCTGCAGGTGTTGCCAGGGCAAACCTGCCCTTCTTTCACCACTCACCCCGGCTCTCCTGCCAAGGCATTTGTCTAGAGGCTGAAGGGAAAGGCTTGCCAAGGATTGGGTACACTGAGAAGAGGATGAGAGGTGGAGGGGAGGGAGGGGGAAGAGGGAGGGAGAGGGAGAAGGAAAGGAAGAGGGAGAGGGAGAGGGAGACAGACAGAGACAGAGAGAGGGGGAGAGAAACAGAAAGGACGGAGGGAGGGAGGGAGAGAGACAGAGAGAGACAGAGAAACAGACACAGAGAGGGAGAGAGAGAGAGACACAGTCAGAGAGAGATGAGAGAGCGGGAGAGACAGAGCGACACAGAGTCAGAGAGAGAGGGAGAGACAGAGAAAGACAGAGGAGACAGAGAAAGAGAGGAGAGAGAGAGAGAACCAGAGCAGAAGGTTATCAGTGCTCAGAATCCTGTGTGTGGATCTGAATTTTTGCATAAAATTAGCTTGCATTGAGGAACAGTAATTAAGACTATTGCAACCCTGATTTCAAGGACAGGCAGAGCAAACACCTAGGTAAAAGCTCTGTGTGTGTGGGTGCCCGGAGTGATAGTACAGCCAACCCAGGTTCGATCCCCAGCATCCCCTATGGTTCCCTGAACCCCGCTGGGAGGAATCCGAGTTCAGGGTCAGGAGCACTGTCAGGTGAGGCCCCCAGACAAACAGGACAGAACAAGCTGCCGCGTGCATGGATTGCCGTCTCGAATTTCTCTTCTCAGACTTCCGAGTCTGTTGACTTTTCGGGCGAATTCTCCCCAGGTCGGGCTTCCCCACTCCCTTCTGGACCTGGGCTTCCCTCAAGAGGCCCCTGCCGGCGGGTCCCTGCCCTCCTCGCGCGGGAGCTGGACCTCAGGCGGAGAGGGAGGGAAGGCGTTGCTGAGCCGCGTCCCGCCCCCTCTGATGTCTCCTTTCTGTCCTTCCCCAGTTGGCATCAACGACCTCTGGAAAGATGCCTTCTACGTCACCAGGAGCACAGGGCCCCACGCCGAGGCCCGCCCGGCGGCCCTGCTGGTCAGCAAGCTCAGCCTGCGGTGGGCGCTGATGGAGGCCCAGGCGGTGGCCCTGCGGGAGGCGGGCCCCAGGGTGGGCCGGGGCGAGCTGCGGCGGTTCCTGTCCAGGATCAAGTTCGTGGACTCTCCCTACCAGGTGGGCGGGCTCGCCCTGGCCCGGCAGCGGGTGTTTCCGGGAGCCGGTACAGCCCTGGCCGGAGCTTCTGCCAATGTGGGGTCCTGGGGGGGTGGGGGGGCTCCCACAAGGTGCTGGGGAGGGGGGGATGTCAGCACCGCCCGAAGCTGATGTCCACGGTGTGGTCTCGCTCTGGTCAGCGTGCGGGCAGGGACGGTCCCTGTGCTCCTGGTCCCTCCCTCTCAGTCCCCCCCTTCCCTGAACTGTCTGACCGCTGCCCTGTCCCCCCAGGTCTAGTCCGGTGGGTGACGTGTCCCACGAGACAGAGCGGTGGCATCTCCTGTCGGCGTGCAGTCTGTCCCGAGGCATGAAGGAAGGTGCTGGGGCCTCGCTTCCTCCTCTGTGTGACCCCCGAGCGTTCCCGGGTGGACGGCGCCCCCCACTCCCCGAGCCCGCCCCTCAGGCCTTCCGGCGGAGTTTGCAAAGGTGGATTCTCCCTTCCCCTCTGCTCTCTCTGGGAAGCCGCCGGGAAGCGATGAGTGTCTTGCCACGGGGGGGTGAGCCGCCTTGGAGATGATGGCCCAGGCGTGGGGTCCCCGTGTGCTGCCCTCCTAGTCTGGGGACTCCAGCCTGGGGCAGGGTCCCCCCGCCCGCCCTTGCCGCAGGGAGCAGACGGGGAGCTGGAGTGTCGCCAGCCCCACGTACCCTCGAGTCCTGGGGGACCCTGCAGACAGGGACGAAGGACAGGAGTCAGCGGCCTGCCCATGGCCAGCCCCTGCTCCGAGGGGTCCTGCTGTCTGGGTCACTCAGTGCAGAAGGGCCTGAGTCCGGCGCCGTCCCCCCGAGGGCCCCTGCCACCTTCTCTCTGCTTCGTGTGTGTGTCTGCGGGGCCTGTGCTTTTCTGCCTGAGTGCTGGCGTGGGGTCCGGGCTCCCCCTGGCACCCCACATCCCCTCCCTGCCCTCCCTCCCCACTCTCCCTCCGAAGCATTGGTTTTTGAAAAACTTCCTCTGTAAATACCGTCCCTTTTGTAACGGGTTAAGTTCTTGGGCACCCCCAGGGGGTCCTTCTCCCCTTCCTGCACCCGCGGTCGCCTGAGCTCTCGGCTGCACTTCAGGTCAGCGCTGATGCGGCCGGGAGCCAAGGCTGGCAGGCGGAGGGCAGCTTTGCTTCTCGTTTGTAGGTCATCCCCGCTGCCACTCAGGGTCTCTCCCTCCCCTCTCCTCTGTCTCTGTCTCTGTCTCTCTTCTCTGTCTCTGTCTCTCTCTCTCCTCTCTGTCTCTGTCTCTCTCCTCTCTCCTCTGTCTCTCTCTCCTCTCTCTCTCCTCTGTCTCTGTCTCTTTCCTCTCTCTCTCCTCTGTCTCTGTCTCTCTCCTCTCTCTCTCCTCTGTCTCTGTCTCTCTCCCTCTCTCTGCATTAATAAAGGGATTCTGGAGAAATCTAGAGATTCCAGAAAGCTGAGGGTCCCAGGCAGAAAGGGGGTGTTTGCCCTCAGTCACCGGTAACAGGAAATGGCCTCAGGAGGCCCCGTGAGAGGCTGAGGCTTGACCCGTAGGACTGACCTTCTAGGGGCTGCCCCCTCGCCCCCGGCCTTCATTTCCGGCCTTTTGGAAGCTTTGGTGGGTTCAACTTTTGTGGTAGCTTTAGGGGGGCCAAGGGTGGGCTGAGGTCAGGCTCCCTTTACAGGGGGGCGGGGGCAGGGCAGCCTCAGGTCCAACCCGGCCTGGTAGAGTTTTCCAGGGGCTGATTTGTGTGTAACCCCGCAATGTGGGTGCACGCCGGGCTCTGCCATGTCTGCGGCCAAGCCACAGGACAGGAGGCCGCAGGGGCCTGCAGGGGGCTGAGACCTGGTCTCTAGCTGCACCCTGGGAGGTGTCCGCTGTCGGCCTCTCTCGGCTTCTCTTGGCTGGAGCCACCTGCAAGGTGGTTTCTGAGGGCCGGGTTTGGGCGACCTGTTTCAGGGCAGAAAACTATTTTTGCTGGATGAGTCCCAGAAATTCTGAAAGGGACATTAAGGGGAAGTGCCGTGACCCCTCGTAGCTCACGGTACACGCAAACCCGCCTCCGTGGGGTTCTGTCCTCACGACACCCACAGCCAGCTCGAGCTCTGCAGTCCCCTGGCGCGGCCAGGACAGCGGTCACTGGGGCTCCCTGTGTGATGTGCCCCTGAGCCGGTGGGTCACCCTGCGTCTCAGCCAGGAGCGCCAGCCCCGGCCCCCCAGAACAGCAGCGACGGTCCTTGCCCTGCGCCCCCACCCCTGGTGTGAATGTGAATGCTGGCCCTTGGGGACACCAGCCCGCTGCTGGGGCGTGGGCAGGGAGCACCACTCGAAATGTGAATTGTTCCAGAACAAATAAAAGACTCCACAAAGGAGCCCTACAGTGCTCGCTCCTGCTCTTCTCCACCTGATGCGGCGTGGGGTGGGGCTGCCCAGAGGAGAGACGCCCCGGCCAATGCCATCTGAAGGGACCCGGGGCACCGTTCCGGGAAGTGGACCAGAACTGGGTGCTCCAGGCGCTGCCTCGCCCAGGGTCCCAGGGTCCCCGCTGGGTGGGCCCGTCCTGCATGCACACCTCATCTCCTCTGTGCCCTCCACTCCCGGCTCCCGGGGCAGTCCCAGCGCCCCTCAGCAGGCAGGGACCTGTCCCCCTGCCCCCAGATTCCAGAGACAAGGCCGGCTGCATATGGTCCCCCGCCCAAAGCAGGAACTGGGGGGCTGGAGCGATAGCACAGCGAGTAGGGAGTTTGCCTTGCACGCGGCTGACCTGGGTTTGATTCCCAGCAACCCATATGGTCCCCTGAGCACTGCCAGGGGTGATTTCTGAATGCAGAGCCAGGAGTAACCCCTGTGCAGCACCAGGTGTGACCCAAAAAGCAAAACAAAACAAAACAAAACAAAAACCCCAAAGCAGGAACTGGGCATGACTGCCTCCGCCTTGAGGTCCAGAACTGGCTTACGCCCAGAATGGGTGGAGGACAGGGCCTGCGGGAGGGCGTGAGTCGGGGGCCGCGGGATGGGCGCAGCTGAAACAGGGCTCCCCCGCCCCAGCCCGCCCCCAGCCTCAGAAAATCACTCGGAGACAGCATTGATTGGCTTGAGCGTGTTGCTAACGGCATGTTGGTTTCGGGCTCAGCCACATCTCCAGACCCTCTTCCCCCTAACACCCCCTTGTGCCCGGGCAGCCCGGCCACCGCCCTGCTCAGCGGCCGGCCGGTCCCGTCAGCTCCGGTGGCCGCATCTGCTCACGGTGGGCCCGGTGTCGGCTACGCGTGCCGGCGCTGAGAGGACACACAGCTGCTGGTGTGGTGGGCAGCCGGGGGCTTCTCGAAAACGCTCCCTGAGCTGGCACTTGATCTTGGCGGACGGACGGAAGGCGGCGAGAGCCGGCACCACGCGGGGAGTGAAGGCAGCCAGGGCTGAGCTGCGGACAGACCAGAGAAGGCAGTCAGCGTGTGCAGGGAGGAGCAGGCGTTGGCCGCTGGCCCACAGAGACTTGGGGGGGGGAGGGCGCCTGCATGGCAGGTGGGCTGTCTGCTGGGGACTCCGGGCTCCAGAGTCGGGGGGTGGGGGAAAGACCAGGAGTGTAGTGACGTGTGCTGTGTTCCTGGCCACGGAGGGTCAGCCCTGCCCTGTTCCCTAGACCCGCTCCAGCTCTGCGGGATTCAGTGGCCTGAGACCCTCACCCCCACTGCACCTCCTCTCTTAAAACCGCCCGCCCCCTTCAGGATGCAAGTGCTCCTTGGCCAAGACACGGCCAGCCCTATTATCCCTCCGTCCTCTTCATCTTCCTGTGGGTGCTCGGTCCTCTCCAGGGTCCCCCTGTGCCTCTGGGGTGCAGCGATCTGGAGACACTGACCACACACAAGTCCAGAGGCATCTCAGGTCCCACCAGGCATCGCAGTGCCATCAGGTGACAAGGGCCATGGGGAACCCCATCAAAAAGCCATTCCCCCAATTGGCGAGCCCTGCATGCGTGTTCTGGGGGGCCCCGGAAACAGGAAGTTGGGAGAGGCTGGTGGGATGCTCCGGAGGCCCTGTGCTGGCCCCGCGTGCTCCTGCACATGGCCTCTCTCAGGCTGGGGGTGGGCGCTCGGCACGGGTGAGGCCAGTGCCAGCTTGGGGAGACTCGAAAGGTGGAATCGAGCCAAGTGAGCACATCGGCAACGCAAGCCAGTAGGTGACGTGGGTAGGGAAAAGGGTGTAGAACGGCACGTTTTATGAGTAGGGGTGCCAGCTCCATGCTGCCTCCCGATTTGGACCAGGAGCAGAGCCTGGTGCCAGGTCTTCTCTTCCGGGAAAGACGGACCCATTAGGTCGCCAACCCCTTAGATCTTCATGGCTTTGGGGAGGCTGGGGTGGGGTGGGGGGTGATGGCCACTCTGGCTGGGTGTCTTGAAAGAGCCCAGGGAATGGGTCTCAATCTGAGTTGCAAGGGCGCTTCTCCATGTCTCTGCCCTTCCGTATTTGAGTCCTGAACTACGGATGGGACGGAAGCGCCATAAGCTCTCCGGCATCTGTCCCGTTTCCCAGCACTATGCAAGCAGCCTGGTCAGTGGCAGGAGCAACTGGACCGGACCACACGGGGACCAAAGTTTGGCTCTGTGGCAGGTGGACCGCAGGGATGCACGGCGGGGAGAAGGGGCGGGACTCAGAGCTGGGAGCGGGAGAGTGTGAGGTCCAGCGGAGGTGGCCGGGCGGGTGCTGTGCCCTCTGGGTCTCCTGTCTGCAGGCCCTGGAAGCTCGTGCCTGCTTCACTGGGCATGGTGGCCCCTGAGGGAGTTGGGAGCAGTGACCCCATGACCTCGCTGGGACCAGGATTGGGGTCAGTCTCGGTGGAGCCTGCGGTGATGGTGCTCCCTGTGAGTGGCCTTGTTCCCAGGGCAGCTGCTCTGCATAGGCCCTTGCAGGCCCATCTGCTCTCCGGGTTTAGGGAGGGGAGCATGGGGAGGGAGGGAAGGTGGCATGGGTGTCACGCTGTGCTCCGGGCCACCCCTCTTTATCCTCTCTGCATTTGTGACCTCATCCAACACACTTTTGGACTATGCACGTATCACCAGGGCAAAGGAAACCCAGGGACTTTGTATCTAGAGTAATCAGGCACAGAACTGAAACACAAATTGCAGAAGCTCCCATCAAATGTTCCAGTGCGGAGGCCTGGCCCATTTCTCCAACACCTGGCACCTCGGGGCCCTGTCTGCCCACCTGCCCAGCCTTCCCCAGCCCCCCAGGCAGGCTCACCTGACTGGGTGGAGGAGACGGTTACCAGCGTGCTCAGCTGGAGCCCGCAGCCTGGGCGCCCCGTGAGCTGGATGTCCATTAGCAATATGAGGAAACTGATGAATTCCAGCCCGATGGCTCCCAGGGATACGCAGAGGATGTCTGAGGAGAGATCGGAGGAGCAGGAACCCTCAACCCAATAGGTAAGTGACCCTGAAGACCCCACACAGAGCCCCCTCAGAGGTGAAAGCCTGAGGAGGCAGAGCAGGAGAGGGGGCGTTGCTGGAACCGGCAGGGAACTTGGGGCCCAAGTGTGGGGCGCCCTGCTCTTCCTGTGCCGTCGCCTTGCTCATTACTTCATCTCTGCCCCTGTCACCTGGCTCTTTAGAAGACGTGAGGGAGGTGGGAGAAGAAACCAGGCAATGTTCACAAGCTCCCGCAGGGGGACAAGCCTTTCATGGACCTTTGCAGCAACCACTGCTGCCGCCCTTCCTTCCACCCTCCTTCCCCTTCATTTGACACAGAAAAGTGGAGAAAAAAACGGAAGCTTTTCCCACAGAGCCCTGAAAAACTGGATAGCAAGAGGGCTTCTCATCTGAGCTGGTGTGTGTGTGTGTGTGTGTGTGTGTGTGTGTGTGTGTGTGTGTGTGTGTGTGTGTGTGTGTCCCTATTGGTGAACTCTACCAGTTCCTGCTCTGTCTTTACTTCCTGCATGGGGACAAGGATACCCTGGAAAGAATTGGCTGTTCTTAGTGGGGGCGGGGCGTGCGTTGGAAGGAGGAGAAAGATAGATGATCACAGCAACATAGAACCAAGAGACCCAACTCAATGGCATAGACTTAGTTATCAAAGCCACATACTTGCCACGAGCCCTGAGGGAGGGTGGGGGAGGAAAGCCTTCTCCATCAACCGCTGCCCTCCAAATCGGAGAGGGGGGTGACGTGGGCCTTGCAACGCGGCATATTCCAGTAGTCCTTTCTCACCTCTCTTGGTTGGTGGTGTGAGTTCATTGGAATGTCGGTACCTCTGCCCTGAAACGGCACACAAGGGGCCAGGTCGCTCTGTTCTTGTCGACCGTTGGGTTTAAGAACTTTTCACTGTCAAGTTTCTTGCTCAAGGCCCGTCCACAGGCAGTTAGCAAATCCCATTATGAATCTTATATTATTGTTATTTGCATTAGTATTATTGCCACTCTGGGCAGCGCTTCAGGGGACCAGGTGGTTACCAGGGAGCAAATCAGAGGCTCCTTCATGCAAGGCCTGTGCTCCAGCCCCTGGGGCCACCTTCCCAGCCAAAGCATCTCTGAACGCGTGGATGGCCGCTTGGCAGAGGCCTTCACCGCCCCATCCCTTGGTCTGGTAAATGGTTTCCTGCCTGAGCCTAGAGCTTTGCTAAGTGGCACCATAACCACTTATTGTAAAATGTAAACACACGTTTGTCTTTCCCTTCCATCTCCTTTCTCCCTCCGCCCAAAGCAGGAGGCACATGGTACATTCTCCTGGGCTTCAGCACCTGTCTGCACAGGCCACCAGCACTCCAAGCAGGGAGGGGGTCTTTCTCCTGCATCCTGGGGTGCAGGGTGGGAGTACCACAAAACATGACTGGTAAGGGCTGCTCTGCCCAGGGAATTTCCACATTCTCAGCTGTGTGCAGGGGGCCTGGAACCCGTTCTGGGCATTGCTTTCACTGGGGTGCAGGCCTGATACTCAAGTGTTGGGCGGGGCGATGTGTTACCGGGGGCTTCTGGTGTCCCTTGTGCTTGGGAACCCCACAAGAGCATTCTTGGAAGTACCTGGGGACCTCCAGGCCACACCAGGGTCACCCCACTGCTGTGTGGGAACCACCACACCCACGCCAGACCCAGACTCAGGGACCGGAGCATGTCACACGTGGGCTCCAGCACTTGGTGCCATGTCCCCGGCCCTCCCCCATCTTTTACACCTCCCTCCCCCCTTCTTTTACACCATTAACCCTGATGCTTAAATTCAAATATCCTTTTTTTTTTTTTTTTTTTGCACAAAAGGCTCTAGACAAGGGCTTCATGAGAGATGGTCTGACCCTTTGATCTCACAAAAGGCCAAACCAGGGCCGCTGGAGAAGGCAAGTGGTGGAAGGCGACAGCGGCACAGATAGTGCTTTGGAAATAGACAGCGGCTTCTGTGCTTGTGCTCAGCAGCAGGTCCAAGGGGCCCCAACGGGCTCCTACAGCACAGGGCTGTGGACCTAACTCAGCCCTGTAAGAACATTTACAGCCAATCAGCCAATCCGCTGCGGAGCCCAGGGAAAAGCCAAAGGGCTTTGAGCTAGTTCCAGGGAGCCCCCTGGGAGAGGGGGCTTATGGGGTGGTTGGGTCTTTGGGGGGGAGAGGGGCAAAGGGAGTGTACAGTTCCAGCTAGCTGTTAGCTCTTTACCCGCATATGATCCCTTTGGGGAGGGAGGGGGGAACCAGGCAGCGGGGGTGAGGCGGCAACCTGGTTCTTCCAGGATTTCCTCACTGGATAGCCACAGGAAATTCCGGTGGGCGTGCTGGGCGAGCTGGGCATCCCCAGCCTCCCTGCGTTGCACCAGCGTCTGGGATGATGTGCCGAAGCGGCGGCCATCCAGGGGCATCTGCAGGCCATGGACCCGGGCTGCCACATCTTCCCCGCACAGGGGCTGGGGCACCTGCGGTGCGCCCACAAGCCCGAGCTGGCGGAGCAGGGGTGCTGCGGGGAGGCGTGATAGCAGGTGGACGATGGCAGATAGGAATGTTCGCCGGCCAGAGAGGGCCTTCGGGAGCTCCATCTGTAACAGACACAAGCGGGGGGCGGGGGGGGTTCGCCGTTACACGGGACCAAGCTGGGTGTGGCTCTGAGCACATCCTCCGCATCCCTGCCCCAGAGGCTTCAAGAAGGGCTAGAGCGGCCCTGCCCACCGGAAGTGGGCTGGGAAGGCCCGCCCACCGGAAGTGGGGCAGAAGGTCGCCCACCGGAAGTAGGCCTGGGTAGCTTCCGGTAGAACTTCCTGTTCTCTGCACTTCCCCAAGAGTGGGTCTCTCCTGTGTGTGTGTCCTTTCTTTCAGGACAACCGTTTGCGGGGAGGGGAGCCAGCCCCCCTCCATGATTCTCTCTCTGGAGGTGCCCAGCCCATTGGGGGGGGGGCCGCAACCCTAAAAGCTTCTGCAAGCAGCGGGTGGATGGTTGAGGGCGAGCACAGTGGTGCAGAGCCAACCGTGGAGGCCAGCACGAAGTGCTGCACCTGGGCATCGTTTCTGGCTCTGTCTCCTAGAGGCCAGGAGCAGGGGCAGGGGCAGTTTCGAGTGGGGTAGGCCCTGTCCCTCCCTGTATTGTGGATCCCTCTTGAGCTAGAGGGTATCTAAGGTAGAGCACGGTGGGGTGATGGGTCCCCGCTCGCCTCTACCGCCCCTGATCTCTGCGAGGTGGCCCAGGCACACTCGTGGGAGGACAATCAGAGCCTGTGACCACGCCTGGCTCACAGAGGGCTGGGGCGCTGGAGGGGTGTGGCCCCTCCACCCTGGCAGGAGCCCCTGATCTGTGTTGTTTCTAGTCCAAGAGGAAAAGTGGAAGTTTAGATGTTTTCCATTTAGCGGTGGTGCCCAGGAGCCCCCTTCAGTGTGTTTTAGGAAGAACAGCCCGTGGGGTCTGGCCCTCAGTGTGGTGGAGCTGTTGGCCCTGTGATGTTTAATACCTACGGAATGGGCAAGCAGCGCCAAGCTGCGTGTCTTAGCGTGAAGCCATCCGCAGCCTCCAGGGCGAGTGTACACAGCAGAGTGTACTGGGTCTGAATCTGCTTAGCCCAGAGAGGTGTAAGAAAATTAGCCCAGGCGATCTGGCCCTCTTGTTTTCTATACTTCACAGAGAACTTGAGCTTAGCGATATAACTTTTAAATAACAACTTGTTTAGAATTTCTAAGGACCACATCAGGGCTAACCATATAGAATGTACTCCTCCCCTCCCCAGGTGAATCCTAGGTAGATAAAAACCAACATTTAAGACATGTGAGTCTCTATAAGAATGGTCTGACTTGGTAAGGATTGAAAGTCATAGCATCTGGAAGAAGGAAAAATCTTAGCTGGCCAGCTAAGGGGCTTCTATATTGTCCCTGTCTCCCACAAAGAATGTTTTCATCTTGTTTTCAGTTATGAAAACCCTATTGATTTTTGTCACTGTTCTGTTACTGTGAATTATCTTTTCTATTTTTTATACATTACTTGAATAGATATTAGAATCCCAACTAAATCATCTCCATTAATCACGCTATATCCAATCACTCTTAATAAGCAAAAACAACTAAAATTTAGGCAATTCTAAACTCCCAACTTTATTTTCATGCTCTATTGGGCTTGGAAATCTGTCAATATCACTTAAGATTTGAACTCTATCCTCCGTCTATAATTTTCAAGTTATGTATGTGTACACGGGTTATTGAGGTAAGGCAACAAACACTACATCATTGGTTTTTGTGGCACCAAGTTGTCAATTAATTTAAGGAAGAGGAGATGTAAGAAAGAGTGAAAAAGCATTTGGCAAGAAGCTCACAGACTGAATCCGTGAACCTCCCTCAGGAACTGGCCCCAAGGGCCACATTCAAGTAATTTGAAAATATCAAGATAATTACCATCCACACTTATTGTGGCCCCCCTTTTCTTTTTGGCTTTTTGGGTCATACCCGGCATCACAAAGGGGTTAATCCTGACTCTGCACTCAGAAATTACTCCTAGCAGTGCTCGGGGGACCAGATGGGATCCTGGAGCTCAAACCCAAGTTGACCACAAGCAAGGCCAATTCCCTAACCACACTTTTGTTCCAGCCTCTTAACCATGCCTTTCACCACATTTCATTTCTCCCCATATAGATATCCCTTGAATTGTAAGAACAAACACAGTTTTTCCATGGTTGCCTTAGTGATCACTGAAGAAGTGGCCGCCACAAAAACAGTGGTGTGTTTGCCTTTGGTGACAAGCCCATGCCAAGCCAAGCTTACTCATCGAAAAGGAACCAAAGAGGCTTCCTCAAACTCAGGAGCCAGGTGGTTAGGATGGTCAGAGTTGCCATGATGTCACAAATTCTTCTCTCAAGTTATGTACAGAAAACTCAGAGTGAACCTACTCAGTAAGGACATTGAGAAGACAGGTAGCTCTCTTAAAAAAAAAACCAACTGTATGCAAAAAAGCTATGGAATGGGTTATCTGCATAAAAAAAATGGGTAGCTCTTTAGCTCAGCCATGTTGGCATATTGCAGCTCATCTCAAGAAACACAGATGGCCCCTGGGATCCAAATTCCTTTGGTTGAATATTGCAGGCAATATTAACTCCCCCCTCTCCCCCTTTGCTTTCTCCCCACGAAATGCTGCCTTGAACATTCTCACTGCAGCTGGGTGGAGGCAGGCTGGTTCCAGGTGGTGACACAGGAGTTTGCCAGGACCTGAATTCTTAGGAAAGCATTTCCTAGTGAGTGGTTGGGCATTCCTACTCCCTCTGGTGCCTTTCTCTGGGTAGTTGGTGCAGAATGGACCAGATTTGATTCTCCAGAAGGGGAAAAAAATTGTCAGAGTCACCACTACTACAAAAACCACTACTCCCTTGAGGTTTTCTACCCCTTCCATAAACTGGTCTATAAGATCATGGAGTCAGGGAATAGTACTCCCTTTTAAAAAGTGTTTTCTTTTCCATTTCAATTTTGAGAAAAGGGTTTCAAGAACTGTAGAAAGTAACCTGACCAATCAATTCCCGGGGGGTCGATTGCCCATCTTGCTGCCAGCCGCTGCCAAGTACAAGCGGTTCCTTGCACATCCTCTTGTTTGTGCCCTGGCAGTTTTCTATTCTACCCCGGTCTCCTCCTTATCCTTGAAACTTTGGAAAATGTGCGGATTCCTGGGCACCACCCTGAGACTCAGTAAGAGTTCTGGGCGAGGCCCAGGTCTAATTTTAGAAAGCTCTATATTCAGGGGAGCGCTTGGGTTTCTAGGACTGAGGAGCTGGGAAGCGAAGGGAAAGGCTGAACGGATGGAAAGGTACCAACGCAGGGAACTGAGGGACCCTTTTGCGGTCCAGCTGGCACGTTGCAGCAGGAACCCCTCGATGCCCGGCCCTATGCCCCCCCCCGCCCGCCCATACCTCCCTTGTGTTCCCCCCATTTTCGACGGGGTGTAGCCAATTGCGTCTAGTCCCAAGGCAAGCTCCGGAGCTGTGGCTTGCGCTACGCAGCTCTCCACCCATCCCCGTTCGAGGTGAGCAGCAAGCTTGCTGCCCACGTGCCGTCTGTCCGTGCAGGGCCACCCCGTTTCTTCGATGCATCTCCCTTCAAAAGGACGAGTAGAGGGGCTGGAGCAATAGCACAGCGGGTAGGGCGTTTGCCTTGCACATGGCCACCCGGGTTCGATTCCCAGTGTCCCATATAGTCCCCCGAGCACCGCCAGGAGTAATTCCTGAGTACAAAAGCCAGGAGTAACCTCTGAGCATCGCTGGGTGTGACCTAAAAAAGCAAAAACAACCCAAAAAACCAAAACAACACAAGGACGACTAGAGTCGAAGGGGGGCGCCCTTTCTCGCTCTTCGCCACCTCGCCGCTGGGGGGCGCGCGCCGCCCACGGTTTCCTCGGGGTCACGTGCTTCCCAGGCGCGGCGGCCGAGGGCGGAGGTGGAGGTGGCGGCTCCTCCCTTTCCCGACGGTTTTTTTTTTTTTTTCTTTCTTTCTTTTTCCCGTCCTGGGCCCTCGCCCCGTAGGCTGCTCGCTCCCGACCCCGCGTGTCACCGTCCTGGAATTCGGGGCTCGGGGTGCACTCTGGGGCCGCGCACCGCGCCCCGGGGCATTGGGCAGCGCCGTTCCCTCGAGCATCGCTGTGCGCCGGGTGCCTGCGCACTGACTCAGGCCCGGCCCCGGCCTCGGAAGCGCCGCTCCCCGGCCTCGGGAAAGCCAGCGAGCCGGCGTTTCCGGATGGCTTTGCTGCATTTTTCCCCACGCCACGGTGCCCTCGTGGCCTCCTTTCCACCCCGAGCTGTGAACAATTCCCTTCTCCTCTCTGCTGCCACCCTCTCCGCGTGCTTCTCACATCCCTGGGGCTTGAGTCACCCTTGGGCGTGGCCGCGCGCTCTCGGGTTTTTATTGCTTCGACTCATAAAACCGCACACCCCTCGCCTGCCTTACTAGCCTTCTCCTCGGAGAGCAGGGGCTGGACGGGAGGCCGCGGGACCCACTGAGAGCCAGGCGGAGCAAGCTTCGGCTTTTCCAGGCCCCTTATTTTCCCCGGCCCTTTCCAAGAGCGCATGCTTTTAATTTACATGTGTCATTTTATATGATTTTTTGTTACAGTGGAAAAGACCCTTTTAGAACCTCCCCGAAGCCTAAACAGATGCCTTTTGACTCTGGATTTTGTGAGCTGCTTGTTAACTGGCCAGTGTTCAGACCCAGCCCCCTCCTGGGGTCCTAACATCGAAATTTCTTTTTCTCCTTCCTTCCTTCCTTCCTTCCTTCCTTCCTTCCTTCCTTCCTTCCTTCCTTCCTTCCTTCCTTCCTTCCTTCCTTCCTTCCTTCCTTCCTTCCTTCCTTCCTTCCTTCTTTCCTTCCTTTCTTCCTTCCTTCCTTCCTTCCTTCCTTCCTTCCTTCCTTCCTTCCTTCCTTCCTTCCTTCCTTCCTTCCTTCCTTCCTTCCCTTTTTTTCCCTTTCCTTTCCTTTTTCTTTTCTTTCTTCTTTTTTTTAAGTTTTTGGCCTTAAAAATCATTGCACAGCATTGCACTCACTTCCTTTGATTGTGCTTTGGACTTGTTCTTATTTTCCCCCCTCTTTCCTCTCCTAGGCTAGAATAAAGCAATTGCTAGTCACGGCAACCCCAGTCTCATTCGCGGAGGCACAGAGGCTCAAAGAGGAGGCCACACTTCAAAACAGGACTTAACTTTGGCCTATTGGAGTTTCACCATGCGAGATGACACGCCCCACTTCACCATGCAACTCAGCATTTATGACATCACAATACCAAGTGTTGGGAGCTGCTCCTGTGTAGTAGGTCCTGGTCACTTTTCCCGACACTGCCACTGGGTGTTACAAAGGGAAGCAGTGATCTTGGACACCCACGCATACTTTGTGAACAGGATTTCAATTTATTGTTTTATGAGTCCACTGAGATTGCAGGCAATTAAAACAATGGCCCAGAAGTTTGAGTCAGACAAAACATGGCCTTAGGGCCAAAGTGCAGGGCTAAGTGATCTCCGGCCCCCCAATATGGCTGGGCCGTCTTTTCCCAAGAAAGGGTTCATTTGCTCTCCCTGCCGGGAATATTCCAGAAGCCACATTTTTGAGCTACAGCCTATGGACTGACCCTCCTTTCGGTGACTCAGGCAGGAGTGTAAAGGTTTCAGCGGCCTCTGGCTCTGGCCCAGAAGGCCCTGTTCTCTGTTCTGGCATTTTCTCTGTGCCTCTCCTGAAACTCTTCACATGCCTTGTGGTCATGCTCACTGGAAGCCGCTGGATATAGCAGCTGTTACAGGAAGCAGCCGTGTTTGAGTCATCCTGGATGCTCGGAGCCCAGCACTGTGTGACATCCTGGCGGGGGTGATCCAGGGCTATGGGGTAAAGGTGGCTCTGAACGCTTTGGGGCAAGCCTGTGGCAGAGATGAGCCAGGAGCAGCGTCCCCGGAGCCTCAGCAGAGATTCTAACAAAGAGGAGCCCAAGCCTGCCGGCGGCTTGTCCATGGGGCCATCACACCATCCCCGGCCCGTGGAAACAGTCTTGCTTTTTGATGAGCAAATTCAAAACTCATGAACGAGCTCTTAGCTCGTCTCCCAGAGGGGTGGGCTGCACACAGATGGGTCGCATCAGCACTGTGGTCGCCTTGATTAGAGCGGGGAGGCTGAGCCACCCTCAGGACCTGGGCTTCCAAACCTGCAGGGGCGTAGGGGGGCACCTCCAAGGTGCATCCAGGGCGCTCAGGTCGCCCCTGCACTTGGTTCTGGGTCACCCCCAACAGGAACAAGATTAACGTCTGCCCCGCTCCCAATATCAGAATGACTCTCCCTAATATGCGTTGGGGGTAGTTTTAGCAATACTTCTGTTCAGCAGAATGAGAAAAGCATGTTGTGTGAGTGTGTGTGGGGGGTGTGGGGGTGCTCCCTGGGGGGCGCCTTTCCCTTTCCGGTTCGGGACGGACCCCAGGGCTTTGGCAGTCCTTGGCAGCAGAGGAAGCGGCCTTTCTCCAGGCCCCGAGCAGCTGGAGTGCATCAGGGGGCAGCCACATCAGCACATCCTGTGGGGCAATCGCTCACGCGCGGGTGACAGAGCCCTCGGGGCTGGGGGGGCCTGGGGGGCCGTGGGGCGTGGCGGCGTGACCCCCTCCCCCGCCCGCCTCCCTACCCCCGCCCCCCCCCGCGCCCCTCTCGCGGTGAGTCACGCGGCCGCCCTGGGCTTTATGGCGCGCGGCGCGGTTGCCTAGCAACGGGCGCGCGTTGCCAGGGCGACGCGCAGGGCGTGGGCCGCATTGTTCCCCGGGCCCGGCCCGCGGCGCCGCCTTCCCCATCGGGCGGGGCGCCCCAGCCTTCCTGCCGGCGCCGAGAAGCCACAGTCCGAGACCCTCCCTTGTGACGAGGGGCCGGAGGGGCGGCAAGAGGACCGGGAGGACCGAGGTGGCGGTGGGACCGACACCCCCCCACCCCAGCCCGGCATTTCCGCGCCCCCTGCCCCCGCCCTGGGCTTCGGTTCCGGAGTAAGGGAGCCGGCTCTAGCTGCACCTCCTTTGCGGGGAGGGGTCTTAGTGGGCATTTGGGGGCTGCTGAGCCCTCGAAATACTGAGTTCTGGTCACTCCCCGCAGCCGGGGGGAGTCACCCAATCTCCCTGGACACTGGGGCCTCGGGACAAAAACAAGTACTGAAAACCCGGCAGGGCAGGGGGAGGGGGGAGGAGAGCAGCTGGCCGTGCGCCCCCCCCCACAAGCCTTGCTGGACTTTGTCCCTTTGAAACCGTAGAACCAGCCTGGAGGAGAGAGGGGTGGCGGGTGTCTGACCCTAGAGGTGACTTGCGCTGGGCCAGGGGTTAATAGTGTCCGTGCGCAAAACTCTGGGCACTGGGGCCCGAGTGACACGGCGGGTAGGGCACTCTCTGGCACCCCATACGGCCCCATTGGCCCACCGGGAGGGATCCTTGAGCCTTGCTGGGTGTTTGACGCCCCCGCAGCTCCCCCAACCAATAAATCTCCGGGGACTGCCCCTCCCTCCAATCTCATAAAAGTACGTGGCTGACCCGGGGGGCTCAGATGGAGACCACTGAGTCAGTATTTTAAACGTCACAGCTCTATATTGAGGAAGAGATCTCCGTGGGGTTTCTTTACAAACCAGTAGCTAAGATAAAATTTAAGCGCTGGCTGACTTTGGGGATCCGGATCTAATTGACCTCTGTGGAGCCTAAGGGTTCCCTTCCGGCTTCTGGGTTGGGGGTTGGGGAGCTGGTGGAGACGCTCAGGCACTCGCCCTGCTCTGGCCACAGACCCAGCCTTCCCTTCTGAGACCTCTCCCTTCCCAGTGAACCTGTGTGTGTGTGTGTGTGTGTGTGTGAGAGAGAGAGAGAGAGACAGAGACAGAGAGACAGAGAGACAGAGTGAAAGAGAGACAGAGGAGAGAGAGAAATATTTCTCTGGCTAATTGTAACTTTCAATTTTTTTTTTTTAAATACAGAGGAATAAAACATGTTTGCTTTTTCAGTGACTCACGTAGCTGGAAATTGGCAGTCCCAACTTTCTCGAATGGGACACAGATCACCCTGGTTATGCGTGTTATCCTAAACAAGTGGAATCTGTCTTACAGCCTGTTCGGGTCTTTGGGGCCTTTGGGGGCCCTGGAAAGATCTGTTCATGTTCTCCCAGATCCTCTGAGACAAGAAGAGTCTCCAGTCTTGCTCTTTCTCGTTCTAATAGGTTCAAGATTAGAGCCGGCGGTGGAGTGGGGGTGGGGTCACCATTCTGACTATCTGCTCTTCCCATCTCTAGACCCATACACGTTTCTATCACTTGCCACCATCACTGGAACTTTTACCAGGTGCTAGATTTTGGCGACTGGAATCCTAAAGGCGAAGAAAAATATTAGAGCTACAGTGTCCTAAAACTACTCTAGGTACAGAGTGGGAGTGGAAAAACAAGATGAAGACCCAAAAGATGATGAAATGGCTAGTGGGAGAAAGGGAAGAGGAGACCCAGGTAATGGATTTCCCAGGTTTATCAAAAACCGGAATGAGTCGTCTTTCCATTCCCTATAATCACGTCTCATGGGTGTCAGTAAATCCATTTCTTCCTGTAGACACTCTGGGGGATTAGCTCAGAGCTTTCTCAGGCTTCCTACCTCGGGTATGTAAGAGAGCTTAAATCGGTGTGTTTCCCTGACACAGGTGTTACAACCCCCACGGAAGGGTCTAAGGGGACTCTCTCCGTGAGATACTCAGGGCATTTCAGAAACCCGGGTACCTTACCTTCGGGGTGAGATAAACATCTTGAGGCAGTTGAGAGGTTTTGCTCATTCACTTCCCAGGCAAAGAGGTTGCTCTTTTCTGTCTTAATTGGTTGCGTGGAACGAAGATCTGGTGAGTAGATGAAATCAGTGACCCTCTTGCCAGCAGAGGGCTAAGGTGGTATGGCAGAGGGCTGGAGAGTCTGTGCAATATGTCCTGTTACCAAGGCCACTGCCCGGGCGGGGCTGGCTGACATGGGGGCTTTGCTCTGTGACATCACAGCGGAGGCAGGGACCTGTCCGGGGCCCCTCTCACTGCACCCCTACGTGGACAGGGATCATCCTAGAACACACAGCAGCCAGATGTCTGCTGAATTACCCTGAGCCTCCTGTGCTCAGGAATTAGCTGGGCATCTTAGGGACCCTGAAGACTGTGGAGGGCGTGTCTGTGTGTGTGTGTGTGTGTCTCGGGGGATGGGGCTCCCCAGGAGGTTGAATGGACTCCAGAGTTGAGACTGGATTTAGCCCAGGACTGACAAAGAGAAATCTAATATGAGACACTGACATAATTTGAAATGTTCTAGTAACCACTGGAAAAGACAAGAGACACTTGCCCCGTGGGGCCACAATTTTTTTTTTAATTTATTTTTGTTAAAACCGTGGTTGACAAAGTTGTTCACAAGAGTTGTTTCAGGCCTATAGCGTTCCAACACCATGAGCTTCTCCCCCCCAAAGGGAATGTTAATGCAGTACTGGCTGTGGTTAAAAGTGTGTCCTAGGCTGGAGTGATAGCACAGGTTTGGGCATTTGCCTTGCATGCGGCTGACCCAGGTTCAATTCCCAGCATCCCCTATGGTCGTCCGAGCCCCACCAGGAGTAATTCCTGAGTGCAGAGCCAGGAGTAACCCCTGTGCATTGCCGGGTGTGACCCAAAAAGCAAAAAAAAAAAAAAAAAAAAAAGTGTCCCTCCAAAGGACCCAAGATTTCCTACAGTGGAGAAGCCTCTTGCCCTGCACTCAGCTGACCCGGTTTCTATCCACAGCACAGCACGTGGTCCCCTGAGCAGGGCCAGCGGTGATCCCTGAGCACAAACAGTGTGCCCCCTCATCCCACAGCCCAAAGCCATAAAAGAGTGCTCCTCCTCAAGCCACCAAGTTGGGTTCATTGGGAAGAGTTTGGAAGACTTTCAAATTTGAAAATCAAGTTTGAAATGAAAGAAAACCAGAAGTTTGGTTTTCTAGATGTACTCACTGCACTTAAAGGGTCCAATAACCCCAGGAGGCTAGAAGAGATGGGCGGTACCCAGAGAACACAGCTCTAGAACATTCCTTGAGGGGGCAATGGTGAAATGATCATGTGGAAAGCACTAGTGTCTGGAGACCTAGGAGAGGCTGATGGGAGTCATTTGAGTGAGGACTCAGGATTGGGGAACTATGACGAGGCCCAGGGCCCTGCGGCTCCTCTGAAGAAAGGGGTGATAGTTCCCCCAACATTCTCTCGGAGTCTGGCTGCAGACTCTGTGCTGTGAGCAGGTGGCAGCTCTCCCCTGAGGTTTCACCTGGGTGCCCTCAGTAGAGTTCCTTCCTTTCCCTGGCCACCCACCTGCAGCCCATTGTACCTTCTGGGCACGGACTCCTGGTCTCAGTTCGGCAGAACCTCGTCATTCTAGTCCCCAGCGCGCTCCCTTCCCTCGGGGTTTGCTGAGAATGTCAGGTCTGGGCGTGCCAAAGGTGCTGCTTGCATGGCTTGTGGATGCCACAGGGACTGGAGTGTATCCATCAGTCCAGGGCCATGCTGAGCTTGAGAGCAGAATCCACTTCTTTCCTGCTATCCTGCCTAATAGAGCACTGTGGGCATCGCTGGTTCTGAATAAATCCTTGTTCGTTTACTTCAGGAGCTAAATGTACAAGCGAACATCAAATCTGAAAGGATAAACAACTCGAATGAAAGGAATAGCTCAGCTTGTGTCTTGCACACGTCACCTGGATGGACTGCTCTTCTCTCTCTTTCTCGAAATGATGAATGTAACATAACCTTGATGCAAGTACTGAGGGGCACTTGTCTGTTTGGGGGACAGAAGTAAGTCCTGGTGGTGGTCAGGACTTACTTCTAGCTCTGAGCTCCAGGAATCTCTCCTAGCAGGCTCAGGGGTACATATGGTGCCAGGGATCCAACCCAGGTTGGCCATAGGCAAGGCAGATGCCCTAACTCATTGTCCTATTGCTCTGGCCCATTAAAATTTATTAAAAAATTTAATTTTATAAAGTATCTCACAATATTTGATTACATTTGATATTCAAACACCAATCCCACCACCCAGGACTGGAGCGATAGCACAGCCGTAGGGCATTTGCCTTGCATGCAGCCAACCCATGTTCGATTCCTCCGCCCCTCTCGGAGAGCCCGGCAAGCTACCGAGAGTATTGTGCCCGCATGGCAGAGCCTGGCAAGCTACCCGTGGTGTATTGTATATGCCCAAAACAGTAACAATAAGTCTCACAGTGAGAGACGTTACTGGTGCCCGCTCGAGCAAATCGATGAGCAACGGGATGACAGTGACAGTGACAGTGAATCCCACCACCATTATACCTTCCCACCACCATATTTCAGATGTTTCCATCCTAACTCCAATCCCTGTCCTAAAGCAGAACCAAACTAATATATTTTGCATTATTTGTTATGAAAAACTAAGGGACATTTTTAAAGGGCAAAACGCTGATAAAGTTCATGTGGGCAAATAAAGGCATAAGACTGGCTAGGAAAGCACTGGGAAGAAAGAGCTTGGAGGGGACGAGCCCTAAGGGATATTACCGGGAATTACAAATTTCCTGTAATTAAAACAGTGGTTTTGGGGCCAGATAAGCTGACCAGTGAAACAGAGGAGAGTGTCTAGAAATAGGCACAGCAGCACGCAGACATTTTATAAATGCTACAGGCCAGGCCTTGTCCTGGAGGCAGAGGTGACCTTTGGAAACTGATGGTTTCGGGACAAACTGGATGGCTGTTTTAAGCTGAAAAGTGGAAAATCTGTCCACTTTCCAAAACGAATATAAGATAAACCCCAATGGACTCTATCTAAATATAAAAATTAAAATTATGAAATAGAAGAAATCAAGGGTAAATTTCTCTACCACTTGGAGGTAAAACAAAAGTTTTTAACTATAAAAAATCTGAACATTGGGTAAGGAAAGATCAATAGTTTGAACATTAAAATAGTTCTGCATGGCAAAAATGATCACACACAAAATCACAAATAGGGAGAAGATGTTTGTAATGCACGTGACAGATGAGAGACTAAGACTTTTTTTTTTTAATGTGTAAAAGCCACATGCAGAGATGCTCAAGGTTTACTTCTGGCTCTGTGCTCAGGATCACCAGTTGTGGGGCCAGGGAGTCAATACAAGTCTGCCTGCAAGACATGCATTAAACTCCGGTACTATCTCTTTGTCCAAAGATTAATTTAATTAAAAATTAAAGGTAAAACAATAAAAATTCTTATAGAAAAGTAGGTGACATTGAGGAACGGACAATTTACCAAAGAGATTTAAATGGCATAAAAACTGAAAAAATGTTAGATTAAGAACATTTGAAACTATGATGAGGTATCATTTCTCATCTGTTCATTGGCAACATTTTAAAAATTGAGAATATATTCTGTGGATTAGGCTTTAGGCAAAGGACTGGAGGCAATCCAGAATGGTACCACCCATATAAAGAAGAAGCTGGCAAGCTTGAACAAAACTACACGCACCTTTATCTCTTGACTGCAGAAATCCTATTTCTAGGAATTTGTCCTGCAAATGTGTCTCCAACAATATAAAAGTATATGTGCATAAAGCTACCTACAGCAGCATTATTCATAATGGTAAAATATTGGAAACACCCTAAAGCTTCAAGCATAAGAAATCGATTCAATAAAATATGGTGCATGCTGCACACAAGAGTACTATGTAGCTGAATTAGAAAAGCAAAAACAAAATACAAGCCCCCTCCTCCCCCCAATTTCTATGAACTGATATGAAGTGATTTCTAGGAAATGCAACTGAAAAAATAGAAAGTTCAAAAGAGGATAGCAGTAATTCTGTCTTTTGTGTAAGAATGGGAAATGAAACATACACATTTGTGCCCTTTGATACCAAAAGAAACACAGGAAAGATAAACGAGAAAACAATGAAGCTGATTACTCACTGGAGGGAATCCATCAGGAGGGAGGGACACTTTTCTGAGAATAATATTTTTATTTCACTGGGTCTTTGGAAGTATGCTAATGTTCTGCACATTCAAAATGAAATTAAATCAAGATGGGAAGGCAAAGGAAGCCAAAGACTGAAAATAAACAGAAAAGAAGGAATCCAACTGTATTTTGCATCTGTATAATGAGCACACTGAAGGGCAGGAAAGGAAGAGCAACTGCACCTAGCCCGAGAACACGGGCTTCCTCACTTCCCTCTGGAGTAAAGTCGGCGGAGGGAAGGTTGCACACAGCTCCAGATCTCTTGTTCGTGTTTATGCTCCTTCATCTTGTGCTAGTCCTGTCAAACTCCTTTGAAACGATTTTAGCTGTATGTGGCTTTGGGACAATGAGAAAACGTTAATGCTGTCGGCAGTTGGAATCCAAAAGGGCTTTACAATATGGGATGGAGGGACAGAGAGACACTACAGGGGTTAGCACACTTCCCTTGCATGTGACAAACTGGTTTGATCCCGGGACCTCATGTCCTCCCGGCACTGTAGGGAGCAGCTCCAGAGCAAGGAGCTGGGGGTAGCCCACAGGTGTGGCTCAACCTCCCTCCCCCGGCAAATCTATCTGTCTGAAGTGGGGGAAGGTAAAAAGGACCCTATAGGGGTGGCTTGGAATTAGAGGCATTAAGATGAACTTATGATTACATATACACACATATAAAACATGTACATAGAAGCATATATTTCCGTGCATGTATATAATTTTTAGTGTGTCATATGTGTATATGTATCTGTATCTCTGAGTAATGTCTAAATGCATATTACATTTATATGTACATGTGTTCATACATGTCTATTTTCCTAGCTTTGTCTGCAAAAAGGGCCTAGGATCAGACTCCCAAGTAGCAAACAAACACCTTGCACTCGACTCGGCTTCTCACACCAAGAATTTTTCACTGAAATGTCTAGTTCCAGAGCTGGGGCAAGAAAGGTACAGAAAAGACTAGGAATATTTTTCCAGAAAGTAAAGAAAAGGAGGAAAATTTGGGTCCAGTTCCAAGAACACCGGAGCCTTCATCAGGAAATCTGCTACAATTTGCTATTTTTAATTTTTTTTGTTTTATTGAATCACTGTGAGACACAGTTACAAGCTTTCATGTTTGAGTTATAATCAGACAGTGATCAAACACCCATCCTTCCATCAGTGCTATAATTTGAATATCAAAAGAAGATCAGCACTGAATGAAAACATGTGTGTATGTGTGTGTGTGTGTGTGTGTGTGTGTGTGTGTGTGTGTGTATAAACAGGAATTAATGGGCCCAGGCTTATATTTATAGGCAGATAAAGAAGCAAGCACATTAACAAATAAACCACGAAGATAAGACTCTGGCTTAAATACAGTATAAAGCAATGTTCTCTCTACAATATAAATTGTATGTACAGAGTGCCTGTTAGAGTAGGAAAAAGCATCGTTTTGCAGATATGTGGAGAAGGATTTAGGTTTAATGGTCAGTGGATGTAAGCACAGGAAATTTTTGATAGAGTACAGTCTATATGCACGATTTTATTTTTGTTTTATTTATTTATTTATTGTTTTTTGAGTTTCTCCATATCTTTTTTTTTTTATGCTTTTTAATTGAGACACCGTGAGAACAGTTTCAGGGCTTCCAGGATCAAGTCTCAGTCACACAATGATCAAACACCCATCCCTTCACCAGTGCACATGATCTACCACCAAGAACCCCAGATACCCTCCCTTCCTCTCCCCCTCTGCCTGTGTGACAGATGATTTTCAATTAACTCTCATTGCTATGATAACATTCAATTTTTGACCAAAAACTCGCTAGCATTATTTGGAGTTTTCCCCCCAATAGTCAGAACTGTCAGAATGGCATCATTAGATTGTATGTTTTCTATTGTTGATAACAAAGAGCATATGATGTTGCACAGTCGTGAAATTGGCTGCCCAGTTTTGGGATTCTGGTATAAAGTCCAGAGGTATTTCTGCCAGCAGCTGCTGCATTCCAAGATTGGTTTGTGTGCCTCTGGGATCATGGCTGTTCAGGAGTGGGGGAGCTATTCGTGGGAGGCTGCTGGGGTCTCATTTGGGCAGGAAGCAGGGCCGGTTCTGCCCCCCCTCCCGCATTGCGAGATTCCCCAAGCATCTCATCATTGCAAGCTCCTACCTCTCTGTCCAATTGGCACTAAACAGCATGGTCGCCATGCTGCCGAGAGGGGAAAAGGATGGGGACAAAAACCCTTTCCCTCCCAGGGCTGCACGGGACCATAGTTTAGTTCAAAGTCCACGAGTGTAGCTGCCAGCAGCCTCTGGGGTTCTGTGCCTCTGGTATAATGGCCGCTCAGGGGTGGCGGAGCTGTTCCTGAGCGTTTTCTTTGGAGAGATATCCCAGTCCCACAAACCGGAGCCATGTTAGTAGAAGCTCAGTGTCGCCAAGACTCCATCTGGAGAAGGTGGGGACTCTGCACCTTCTCCGTCTGGCGCCCCGGTGTTGTTGGCCTGGTCTTGGGTCCGAAGCATTTTCCGGCTTGCAGTGTTGCCAGCCTGGGTTCTTGCTGCTGACTATTGCGGCAAAATGGTGCCAAGGGCGGGTTGAGGGGGTGACTTCTGGCAGCAGGGCGGGCTGGAGACTGGGCTGGCACCGCCCCGTTCCAGTAGGCACAATTTTAGAGTGTCTCCTCACAGATTGCTTATTAATTGCAAGGGAAAAGTATACAGTAGAGAAATTCAGTAACATTATGGCCAGGGGTCTAAAATTGACATTACCCAGCAGACTTGTGGATGTCCCATTTGTTCAGTGTGGAACCCTGGGAAGAAGGTGTCACGGCTGATAGAGTATTAGGGCAGATTGCAGATTGCGCAACATGAATCTAAACACGGAAAGTGATAAGACAAGTCCAAACTAATAGTCTGTTAAAAAAAAAAAAGTTGGAGTATGTTTTTTTTTTTAACCCGTGTTTTATTTTATTTTATTTTTTGGTTATACTGTTCTCTTCTTCTTCTTCTTCTTTTTTTTTTTTTTTGAATCACCATGTGGAAAGTTACAAAGCTTTCAGGCTTAAGTCTCAGTTATACAATGCTCGAACACCCATCCCTTCACCAGTGCACATATTCCACCACCAAGAATCACACTATACCTCCCTTCCAGGCCCCCACCCCCTCAGCGCCTCAAGCCCCCAACCCCTCCATGTAGCTGATAAATTTCACTTTACTTTCTCTTTACTTTGATTGCATTCAATATTTCAACAAATACTCATTATTATTGTTTGGAGTTCCCCCCACCCCCGCCCAAGAGTCAGACCTGCTGAAAAGGGAGCATTTGATAATTTGTTTTCCATTGCTGAGAATGAAGAGATACGAGGTTGTACACCCGCAATAGCGGCTGTGCAGTTTTGGATTTCTGTATTTTAGTATTTTAGTAACTAAGTCCAGAGAAATTTCTGCCAGAAGTTGCATCATTGCAAGCTCGTACCTCTCTGCTACTTTATATTCCACATATGAGTGCAATCTTTCTATGTCTGTCTCTTTGAAGGGATAGTGAAGGTCACTTTTTATGGACTATGTTTTTTTTCAACAATGTCAGTATCCGAAAGGCAAAGAAAGATAGGAAAAAATCCAAATGAAGGATATTAAAGAAACATGACAACGTACTGCAATTCTTGATGCTAAAAAAATAAATCCCCCCAAATAGAGGATTTTATTGATTCAATGAGCAGAAGGGAGATGTTTTGGTTTGTTAGAGAAAAGTATGTCAGCGTGAGCTTCGTGAGAGTCAGTGAGGTGCCCTGTGGCTCTGTAAGCATGTGTCCTTGTTCATACAAAGACTTGATTGTGCAGAAGTAAAATGTAGAAGATGTGAATACACTTCAGAATTGTGTAGATCCCTGGCACCACTCTACTATTTGCCCTTGCTTGTGAATAATCAGCCCCTTTTGTATTGGCCTGAACGTGGTGAATGTGCATGTGAGAGAAATGGATGAAAGATTTGCATTAGATACGTTTTCACGTCCGAGTGCAGTGTGCCACTTGACTTTACCCTCTTCCTTCACATGCCAGGGTGCTTGATAGCTGTGCTTTCTATCTAGCATATGCAGTGAATCAAGTCTATCAAGTTGATATACATGGTTGTCACCTGCCTCCTTAAGATGGCTACACCACTGTCAGGCCATCAGAGGGATACAATTTATAGTGCGTAGAAAGGGGAGGACTGTTGCATTAAAACCAACAGGAAATCCAATCATCACCATCGTTTCTATCTTTTACAGCAGAATTGCCTTATGGCAGTTGGTTTTACAGCAGAGTGTTTGCTGCCCCAAAATGCTGGTGGCCAAAAGCTTGGGGGAAATGACCCAGAATCACCCAGAAACAAGTGGGAGAAGTGGTGTCAAGAAGGAGCCAATGTCACAAATAAGGGCCGGCTGGACGTACTTTCCTCCCGGCCTATGGAAAGGTAGGCGCCTCGCACCCTGCCTGCACCCTGAGCCTCTCAAAGACATTGTAGGCACAGCGCGGTCCCAATGGTCTCTGTGAACATTCTACCCCGAGTCTTTTTCTTTCTGAGTTGTTTAGGCTAAGGAAGGATTAATCTTTTAATTACAGAATTAACAGCCACTATCCCAACTGCATGTGCCAGGGGGGGCTATTTACATCCAGCATATGCAGTGAATCAATAGCAGTCACTACTAACAACATGTAAACTGTGCAGACCCGTAGGTTTGGTTTTTTTTTTTTTAAGAGTATTTGTTTACTTTTGTTTGTTTGTTTGTTTTTTGCTTTTGGGGTTACACCCAGCGATGCTCAGGGGTTACTCCTGGCTCTGGACTCAGGAATTACTCCTGGTGGTGTTGGGGGACCATATGGGATGCCGGGAATCAAACCCGGGTCTGCCGCATGCAAGGCAAATGCCCTACCCGCTGTGTTATCGCTCCGGCCCCTATTTGTTTATTTTTAAATTGAATTTGCTTTTTGGCATCATGGTCTACAACACTGTGAACAGTAGGTTTCTTGCACAAACCGTTCCAGCAGTACCCCCTCCATCAGAGTAGACGGTCTGCGACCCCTCACCATTGTCCCAGTGGCCCCACCAGCTAGCCTCTCCCCTTCTCCTCCCACCTAAGCTTCCTACTGAAGACCAGTTTTCAGTTTCTGTTGCCTTTGGGCATTTGTTATTCCCCTACTATGCTTCTTTTTTATCCTACATGAGAGATCATTCTGTGTCTGTCCCTCTCCTTCTGACTCACTGCACTCAGCATGACATTCTCCAAATCCGTTCCATGTAGCAGCAAACTGAATGAGTTCATCTATTCTCACAGCCAAGTAGAAGTCCATTGTATTCTTCATACTGCTGTGGATGTACCACGGTTCCTTTACCCAGTCATCTGTTCTTGGACTTTAGGGTTGTTTCCAGATTTGGGAGATTCTGAACAGTGCTGTAATGTGTGTAGGAGTACAAATGTCTTTTCTGAATAGAATTTTGGGAACATGGGGTAGATGCCAAAAAGTTGAATTGCTGGGCCATCCATATAGGAGATCAAATCTTAGTTTTTTTGAGAAGTGTTCATATTGTTTTCCAAAAAGGCTGAACCACTTGACATTCCCACTAGCAGTGAACGAGGGTCCCTTTTCCCCACATCCATGGGCATATTTGGTTGTTTTTGTTCTTTGTGATGTATCCCAGCCTCATCGGTTTGTGATGATATCTCATTGTTGTTTTGATCTGCATTTACCTGATAAGTGATGTAGAGCACTTTTCATATTTTTTGGCCATCTGTATGTCTTCTTTGAGGAAGTTTCTGTTCATCTCTCCACCCCCAAAACAAATAGGTGTATTGATATTATTTGACTGTGAGGGACCCAAGTTATTCAAATATGACTAACAGATGACTTTACAGTGGCCACCTGTGACAGCTGGGTAAGTGTCAGCTGGGAGGTGTTTGCAGGGCACTTCGGGGTATGGAGACAGCTGTTCTATGGCCTGGATGCACATTTTGTCTAGCTGACTTAGATCTAATACATGTGGCAGAATTTAAGAGAAGGTGATTCTCTGTGGGGGCGAACAAAAGTTGACAGACATGAGTTCAGTGGAGTTTGGATTTGGCAGAGTGAGTGATTGCAACATAACTATTGGTAAGAGGTTCCTATTCCAGCAGATTCTGGCATCATCTGGCTTTGAGAAGTCAAGGGTGGGAGTCTTCTCCAGCACTGGTAATTTCCACCTTTTAAAAAGAGCATTTATAAGTGATATTGCCTATAACACAGAGAACAACTTTAAAAGGCATGTGCTGTTTTCTTGTTCATACTTTACACTGAAAGATTAATTGTACTCATCCGGTTTTCCTGCCCATGTGTGAGTGGTTGCGGGTACTATGGGAAGATAATGGGGTGATTGTAAGGGGGTTGGAGTTGAAGGGTTTGTGCCAAAACTCTTAGGTAAGTCCCTGAGACTCTGGATGACTCTCCCACTGCCTGCAAATGGAGTTAATAAAACCTCTCTTGCTTACTCCATGAATATGTCATAAAACTCAATTGAGGAAATATAAATCTCTTCAGAGCTTTGTGTTCAGGCAGAGCTTGCTTCAACACCCCTTTTTCCCCACTGACCAACTCTCTTGGACAAACTCTGGGTCTCTGAGCAGGTTTGTTCAATCTCTCTAAGTGTGTTTCCAAATCTGAATCTGAAAAGTGGAGACAGTAACACCGTCTTCGTCAGTCAGGTATGAGAGGGAATGAAACAAGAGAGCCGAGGGAACTCATGCAATAAGTCCAAGCTCGGGGCACTCATGCTTGTTACTATTAATAGCTTCGAAGGCCTGGTGCGGCCTGTTCCTTGTGTAGGAGTGCGGGCAAGGCTGGCCAACTCCAAAACCCGTTTGCCTTTGAAAACACGCAGATGCATTTTAATTGGCTAATGGACATGAACGAGGCCAATATACTTGTTCAAGCAATTTAGCTGTCCACGTGGGGAGTATGGCCAGACAGACCCTCACGATTCTTCTCTGCCGGGAGACCCAGTCCCCTATACTCTATAGGGGTCGCTGTTCTCTTCTCCGTGCGGGGATTTAGCAAACATTTTGTGCCGAGTGCTTCTTCCAAGGCTCCTTTGGCTTCCTCTCAGGCCTGGAAATTCCTGGAGAATAAAGGGCCATTTTTGCTGTGGCCATCAAGTCCCGCAAGGGCCTGGGAGGTCGGCGTGGGTGTCGAGTCTATTAAATACTAATTGGTGCTGGGCGGCAGCGGGGATTGGTATTAACTTTTCCACCCAGTGACTGTGAGGTTGGGTGGGGGGTGGCGAGCTGGCGGGGAGAGGCCCCTGGCTTGCCAGGACCCAGAGCCTCTGCTGGGGGCTGGTGCCCCGTCCTCCCTGGGACCCTCACCCTGCGGCACACCCGAAAGCTCCTTCTCGGGGTAAGCAGAGGGTGGGCTTCAGGAACCGCACGTTCCCCCACATCCCGCCTCTCGAGTCCAGCCCCCTTTGGATTGTTCTGCCAGTGAATGTGCAGGGCCGCCTGCAGACGTCTCTGCATTTATTGAGAACAAACCCGCTTCTAGGGGGAATCGGGGCATTTCACACGGGCAGCACTTGGGGTCAGCTGTCCTGCCGCTCACTGACTTGGTCCCCTGAGCCTGTCCCCCCCATTACTTCCCGCACCCCAAAGAGCATGCGCGGATCGAGGCTGTTTTGTTATTTTGATCAGGGGGTGATGCTATCAGCCTGTTTACCCTTCTGCACCCCGAGAGGTGGCCAAAGCACCGCATGAGACACACATAAAAGCCAGGTACGCCCCAAAGCCTGTTCCACTGGCTCCAGAGCTCACCGGGCCCATTATGACGTCACCCTGGGTGGGGGGGGGCAGGGTCTTCAGGAGGCTTTGTGCCCAGAGAGGACCAGTGGCTGGATGCCACAGCTGTCTGCTCTCTGCTCTCTGGGACTCTGCGGTCACCCGAGGAAACGGAGCCTGTCCCTTGTCACCATTACACTCATGACTCCATTTTCCCAAAATTTTCCTGAAAGGGGAGGCTCGTTTGAAGTCATGCTCTCCCCTCTCACTAGTAACCACAAGACAAGGCAGAGGGCAGAGGGCAGAGGGCAGAGTGCCCTAGAACACTGGAGGAGGCTCAGGTTTTTTTTCGCAGACCAGTTGCTTTTGACAAACGCTTGGAGAGCCCCTGGACAAATCCCCGTCTGTCCCTCTCGTCACCATCCCTTTCCCCAAAGGAAGTAGCTTTCAGGCAGTCGAAAACTCCTGTAGAATATAACATTTGTTTTTCATTGACTTTGCATCAGCTTACAGCATGCTAGACTCTCCGGGGTGCAGCTTCCCCAGTTTTTTTTTTTTTTTTTTTGCTTTTTGGGTCACACCTGGCGATGCACAGGGGTTACTCCTGGCTCTGCACTCAGGAATCGCCCCTGACGGTGCTCAGAGGACCATATGGGATGCTGGGAATCGAACCCGGGTCAGCTGCATGCGAGGCAAACGCCCTACCCACTGTGCTATTGCTCCAGCCCCAGCTTCCCCACTGTTTGTGCATAGGATTGTGTTCGTCTCCATAGTCCCAGCACCCTCCGCCCCCCACGACCTCTCTCTGCAGACCCTTATCACAGACTCCAGAGCATGCGGGTTAGAACAGGCCTCAGAGACATCTGCCCTGGAGTTTCCTGAGGACACGTGAGGACACTCGGGGACCCCAGGTCAGTGAGGGGAGGCCACTCATACACGTGCTTCCCAACCTTTCCCACGGAGGCCCCCTCAGACCTTGTTTTCCTCCTGTGCTCCCCCCGACCCCATCCCTGTCCTAGGGGTTGTCCCTCGAGTCTTGGCTCAACCTCCCACACTGATGCAGTTTCCACCTCCTCCCCTGCATGATCCTGGGTGCACATGGTTGGGGAAGGCGGGCTTGGGGCTCCCTGCTTCGGGGTGGGGAGAGGCAGCTCCCAGCAGGGGCTTTGGCTCTCCCGCCGCCGCTGCCGGGCCCAGGGGTTAGAGTTAGCCGGGCCTCCCTGCAGTGACCAGAGCCTCAGAGGAGGGAGGGGAAAGAGTGGGTCTCGCCTGCCCGGTGAAAACTGCTAACCTCACCTTCCCATTGGGCGGATTCCTCCCCCTTTTCTTTTGAATTTTCCCCCTTCCTATAAACTGGAGTTAAAGAGTGACTATGGTATCCTTCACCCCCACCACCCCCCAGGCCTGATATATATATATATATATATATATATATACATATATATATGTATATATATATTTATTTTTTTTTTAAAGAAAAAGCGCAAAGCAGAAGATGGCCAAGCCACTCTATGAAGACAGCTATGTATGCGTCTCTGCCCGCCCAGAGCCAAGGGACGCCAGGCTCCCTCCGCCAGCCCTCCGTGTTCCAGCCGCCCTTCCCTTCCCATTTTGCACTTGGAGTCTTGCCCCCCAGTTCCCTGGGCCATGCAGAACACCCCGTTCAGAGAGCTCAGTCCCTTCCTCCTCCCCGCCCATCCACTGCAGGCCAGCTGGTTTCAAGTCCAGCAGAGCTTTGCGGCCCTGGCCCCTGAGCCAGCCGTCCCCACGCCTGCCCGCTCACTCGCTCGGCAGGGCCTGGAGCCCGTGTGGGCTGGGAGCTGCTCAGTGGCCCCGTAGAAACGATGGTGAAGCAGATACCAGGGTCCACTGTGTGGTTACAAATCATTTATAGGATGGCTATCTCCAAACATCGGACGGATGCAGATGCCGAAATTACAGGCTTGGAACTGTTTTGAAACGGCGTGAGTCATCGGAGGTGGGGGGGCTGTGTCGGCTCTTCCTCTGACCAGGAACTGAGACCCAAGCCGGAGCTGTCTTGAGGGGGAAAGGACGTGTGCTTCCTGGAGCTCCTGGTCGGTGCCAGGGCTCAGACTCAGGCATGTGCTCTGAGACTGAGTTGTGTCTTTAGCCATGACAGCTTATTTCTGGACTCGAAGGGGCACTGGCTTTCAGTGTTGTTTTGGAGTGTAGCTTTCCCCTCTTCCGTCCAGGATGCCACTGCACTGTCTCCCCCATCCCGTCCCACCCAATGCCTTTGCCTTTTACCTCCCTCCGGTCCTCCCTGGTAACCCAATTCCGCAGGTGGAATCCACGGGCAGTTTGGTTAGGTTTCGCCTGCTCCTTCGCTTGCTCTCTCTTCCATGTATGAGTAACATTTCCGATGCGTTTCCCCTTCTGGACCAGCACAACTGGGACTTAGCACAACTCCCACCAGCACCATCCATGTTGCCACAAAATGCAAGATTTCATCTTTTCTCAGAACTGAGTAATGTTATCTTGTGTATAAAACCACATTTCCGGGGCTGGAGAGACAGCATAGCGGGTAGGGCGTTTGCCTTGCACGCGGCTGACCCGGGTTCAAATCCCAGCATCCCATATGGTCCCCTGAGCACGGCCAGGGGTAATTCCTGAGTGCAGAGCTAGGAGTAACCCCTGTGCATCGCCAGGTGTGACCCAAAATGCAAAAAATAAAAAAATAAAACCCCCCCACATTTCCCCCCCTCCTTACTGTGAAAAACGATAATCTTATTAAAAATTAAAAAAAAATTTAAAAGCCAATAATGTTATTAAAAAATCAGGCATCATGATTTAAGTAACTTCTTTACAGTTGAGTTGCAGACGTAAGATGCTCCCAAACCAATCCATCACCTGTATGAATTCCAGCCTGGCACCGGCACATCTTAAAGCTTTGTTGTCATTTGGCTCTTCTGCTTCCAGTATTCTTGGCTCTGTGGTTTGGCCGTACCCGCACGCCACACTTCTCCACAAACTGCGTCTTTACCCACTCCTCTGTCGCTGGGCGCGTGAGCTGCCCCCAAGTCTCGGCTGTTGTAAACAGTGCTGCAGTGGACGTCTTTTCCAGTGAGCGCTGTTTGCGTTCTTCGGTCGGGGGGAGATTGCTGCATCCTCTGCTCTACCTAGTGGGAATGTTTAGAAATCTCTCCTCCGTGCTCCTTTCACATGGAGCTCACTTCCACCAACCTTCCTACCGAGATATTTCAGCAGGGATGCAACCGAGGGCTCTGCTCCCTCTGGCCCGCCTGGCAGGTCCTCCTTCCTCTCCCCAGAAGAATCGAGCCGGTGTCTGAAAGCAGCTCTCTTGGCTCCTGTCTTCTCTCCAGGTGCAACGTCTCCCGGCCCTCAGCAGCTCCTTGCTTGGTCTCGGCCCAGGCCTGCCACATCTGGGTGTCCCGGGAAAGGTCCTCTGTGTCTTAGGAGGGGTCATGCACAGCTGACTGCGGAGTTTTCTCCTTCCTCTCCACTGGCCCTGAGAGCAGCTTCTTAGGCCTCAATGGGTCCCCCTCAATTTTTCCTGAATTTCCTTTCAGGTCCAGCATCCTGGAGGGTGTTCCACGGTAAGACCAGTGGGACAGGGGGAGGTCCAGGGACCAGAGAGGGTGGTAGGGGCTGTGTTCCCACCTAAGATGTCATCCTGTAGGGATCAACCACTTTGTCTCTCTGCCGACAGCTTCGTTTCCGGAAGCAGACCACATGATTCAAGTCCTGTCTGTGCCGTCCCAAGAGGCTTCAGTGTGGGCCCCTTATTTATTCTCTCTGTGCTCAGTTTCTTCATTGGAAAATGAAAGAACAAGATTTCACTTTTTGAAACCTCGTCACCTGGATTTGGTCACCTGGAGGAAATGAAAGGTGCCAAGAGGGGCTGGGTTTGAGCCCTCTCAACTCGCCTCTTTTGCTTGGTGCCGATGGTCACTCCTGGGGGAGAGTTCCAGAAGGAGCCAACCCCATTCTGGCTAAGTCCTTTGGGCTGAAAAATCCCCCCCAGGGCCTGACATCGCAGGTGTCTCTGTGGGAGAAGATAATGACACCCACAGCCTGTCATTAATCTCTTTCAGGCTCCCCGTGCCTTTCATCCCAGAGCATTCCAAGGCCCTTGTACAAAAGAAGTAAAAACACTCATTAAAGCATGCCCACTGGCATGGCAGCACCACCAGTCACTGGCACGGTAGCAAACACTCCCTATCTCACTCTGAGTTGTAAGAGATGGGGCGCGTGCACAGGGTCCCTTAAGTTTCAGTGACTTCAGTCCAGTCTCTGCATTTCTTCTCTCCTGCTCACCAGAGCCAGGCCCTGGGCACCGCCACCTCCCCAGGTGCAGGAGGCACACCAGTGAGGCAACGTGGGCAGGGGCTGGTGGTGGGAGTGCAGCTGACCGCCCAGAGCGAGGTGGTCTTTCTCTCCAGCCCCAGCGTGTCCCCACGCCCTCCGGCCGCTGCTGCCAGCCTACTGGTGCTAACGTAGAGTGTTCTGACTTGCTCCACGTTGCAGTTTCACCTCGTGGGTGTCAACAACAAACAACCACAATATATTGGTCTCTGGGAAGATTCGGGCCTTTGGTTTTTGGTTTTGGGGCCATTGCGCTCAGGGCTAACTCCTGGCTCTGCTCAGGAATCACTCTGGGTGGGGCTCGGGGAACCCTGTGCAACTCTGGGAATCAGACCCACGTCAGCTGCGTGCAGAGCAAGGACTTTCATGCCTGAACTGCGTCTCCAGCCCTGTTCTCGTTTTTTTTTTGACGTGGGGGTGTGTGCTGGGGAAGAAACCCGGGGCCTTTTGCGTCCACGCTGTGTGGTCTGGTCCTCAGCCCCTGCCCCTGTTGGAATGAACCCTGACCCGTTCACCCGCCCAGAATGCACGCACGTACGTCCTAGTAGTGGGAAGCTGGATTGGCAGGAGTCACCCAAGAGGGGAGGATTTGAAGCTGGCCCATGCTTGATGCTGAACGGCCAGGCCTGGCCTTCCCGCACTCAGTTCCTACTGGACAGGAAGCCTGACTTCCTGGTGGATGGAATGCTCTGCCAACAAAGCACAGCACCTCCTGCAGGCCAGCCCCAGCTCATAGAGAGAAGGCGGGCGGATCCCTGCACTTCCCCCAGACCACTGATGGCTGCTTCCCTCCGCTGTCCCGTACATCTCAGCCTGAAGGGACCCAGCGTGTGTTTCTCCTGGCTGTGGCCCGCATGCGTCTGGGGGCACTGCATGCCTCTGAGCCCTGATTTCTGGTGTCTTTGGGAAGAAGGAAGAAGTGGGTTGGCAGTCCATTGAACACGGCTGATTGTGGAGCCGACACCTGCATCGACAGCTTCACATCCATTCCCCAGTGGAGGAGAAGTCTCCTGCCGTGTGACTTCACAGTGCCGTGAGCAGGGCGGGGAAGGCTCCCTTTCTCCTCCTCCCAGGAGATGGCAGTGTGCACCCCCAGGGACGGGCATCTGTGGACACTTTGGGGAGCGTGAGCCCCCCTTTACAGCCCTGTGGGAGGCTCAGTTCCTCTCCCTTTGTGGCTCTCATGTCCCGTGGCAGTGGCATTGGGGATGTGTGTGTTGGGTTCGGTGGAAATGATTCTGCTGCTTCAGCGCAGGCTGCTGCAAGTGTGTCCCCAGCTGGGAGTGACCCCAGCTGTCCGAGACACAGGGCTGCTGGACCAACTCCGAGGCCAGGTCAAGGCCCCTCGGCCCACCTCAAAGGACAAGTGCCTTGGAGGAAAGATGCTGCCCAGGCGGCCCCAGTCCACGTGTCAATGGCCACGGCGTCAGAGCTATGCATGGGAGGGGATCCACTGGGGTCCTTCCTGCTTTTGTTTTGCTTTTGTTCGTGACACCTATGACTTGCTGATCATAATAGACCAGAACGCAATCCCATTAATACCTATTTGGAATCCGGGACGAGTTTTGTGACTCAGAGATCTGAGGGACAGGGCAAAGAGGGGGTATGTGAGGTTTGACCCCGAACTGTTTCTTTCTTGCTAGTGGGTTGAGAGCTTGTTCTACACGGTGAGTTGCTAGAAATGACTTACACGAGCGATTGCAGTGTACTTTGCGTATATAAGTGTTTGGGATGGTGCTTAATAACACACTTGATGCACATATCCTCTGAACTCATGGGCTGCTAAATCAGCCTTTCAGATAAATTCAAGGGGCTGGCCACCCCACACACAGCCTGCCTTCTCCCCAGGCTATAAAGCCTGTATCACAGAGACAGTAAAGCTGATTAGAGACAATTAACATTCCTTCCTATTGACTTTCCTGAAGTTTCTCCTACTAATAGTGATGTAGGATGGTGACGTGCTAGAGACTCAATCAATTTACAAGTGTTTGCTAGACATCTTGGCCCAAAAGGTAAGCGTGGTTGCTTATCCTTGAGAGGTGAAAGGCATGACCCCTGCCCTCAAACATTAGTGATCCAGCCAGAAATCTAGAAAGAATGATCAGGGCATACGCACAATATTTTTGGCAGTCTGTGTAACTTATGTGAATAAGCGTGCTCTTGGAGTTCTTACAAAGGTTATCCTGGACATAAAGAAATGAGCTGTGTCTGAAGAAGGTGGATGCCTGTGTTTTTAGTCACAATGATCTGTAGTGAGTGCACTAGCATCTGCGGTGTGTGCTACATTTCGCCCCCATGGTCCCTCTCTGCAATGGGGATGCAGGAAGGATAGAGTCCTGTGGATTACTTTGCCCAGTGGATCACATGGCACATTCAATAAAGAGGTCCCATTACAGGAGGGGAGTCTTGAGTTTAGGGAACCTACCTCATTTCTAATGGACAACAGACCTTCCTGATTTTTGTTCCAAAGAGAGACTCTATCTTCCAAGGCTGCTTATTACCCAAAGGTCCTCTAGAAGGCAAATCCTAGACAAAGCGCAGTTGGTTAACTTTCTCCTAAAACATGACAATGTGTGTGAAACCCAAACAATTTTCTCAAAGTTACCCTAAGTAAACGGAGGACCCAAGTAAACAGAGATATCATGGGCCTCTACTCCGAAACATCAGTCTTGAGTTGGTTTCACATCCTGTTGGGGAGTTCTACTGCAGCTCTGGCTCCCCTCGTACCCCTCTCACCCATGCTGGGTTTCTTATTTACCCCTTGAGATCTAGCCCCAAGGTTTGGGCTCCATTCTTATGGTGTTTCAAGGGCTGAGGTGCCTGCCTGAGGGTTCAACTCAGTTGCGTAGTCCCACAAATTCTACAGCCATATCTCAGGCCACTGTTGGAAGCATCACATCTGGATATTTGAGACTTCCCTCCCCGGATGTGTCCTTACACTCGGCCCAGTTGTCGCACTTGCTGGAATTCCATGAAGTTGACCTGCTCGCCAACACCTTTATCCTGTCACTCCCTTTACTGATCCAAGGTTGCTCCTTAGGCTCGGTTGGACTTCAATATTCTCCTGTGCTGTATGGCCCCATTCTGTGTATTTTGTAACTGGGTCATTCTCCAGTGCCTTATTTGACTTCATCCCAGTGGGAGAAGGAGCCAGAGGTAACGCAGCAGAGACGAAATGCTGGGCTGAAGGTACAGAAGGACCTGAACACAGCGTGGCAGAATCTTTGACTGATGCAGCAAGTGTGGACTCGGGTTTGAATTCCAGATTTGTTCCTTACAACTGTGTGACCCCAGGCAGTTTCTGTGTCTCAGAGTTTCTCACCTACAAGACAGTACTAATAACACCTACTGACGGGGCTGTGATGGCGAGTGTGACAGTACAGCTGCATCATCTAGGTAATGACATTGTAAAGGCCCATAAATGATAGCTGTGACACATTTATCATCCTGGAATGCTGGCCCTGGAAGAGACCATAGAGCTTATGTCATTGAACCCTTTGATTTTGGTTGTTTGGGGGCCACACCCGGTGGTGCTCAGGGGTTATTCCTGGCAGTGCTTAGGGGACCATACGCAGTGCTGGGAACTGAACCTGGGCCTCCTGCATGAGAAATATTCACTGTAGCCTGTTGGGCATCCCTCCCACTCAGGAACCCCTTTGTTTCAGACATGAGCCAAAACGAAATACAGAGTGGTCAGCAGAGTAACCTTGGTCCCAACTTTTCCAACTAATGACTGCCCCTAACTCACTGAACACCCAGGACTCCCCCAGCGAGCCTGCCAGTGGACAGTCAGAAGTTGAGCAGGTGGGTCTGTGCTGGCAGCCAGGAACTGTTCCCAGCGGAAACCCACTACTCTGTGTCTAATTAAGGCCCATCCTGTGATAAGGGAGAGGTGCCTCTTCTCAGCCATCAGCTAAATGTGAACCCCTGAAGTGCTCCTACTCCATAGCCAGACACCCCCCTCCTTTCAGCTCCCCAAACCTGCCTCCTTCTTCCTCTCCTGTCTCAAGTCAAGTGTCCCTTCTAGGGAGGGCTGCCCAGGTCCCTGGCCCTGCCTGTCCTATGGCCCTCTATCATCGAGGCTGCTTTGCCACGATCCTGTCCCTGTCCTGCCAGACAGCTGTCCTGTAAGGGCAGTGGAGGCTTTGTCTTCTCTGTGACACCCCCAGAGCGTGTGAGAGACTTGATGTTGACACGAGGGCCGGTCACCTCATTTCATCAGGCTGGCTAGCTGCTGGGGTTGGTCTATCGCCTTGGCGATGCTGCTTGCAATGTAAAATTTACTCGACAAGTGGGATGATGCTACTAAGGGAATCAGGGAAACTTCTTCCTGCAAGGACAGCAGTTATACCCTGGATGCGCCTGGGGGTACAGTCTATAGTATTACCCTGCACACATGCATTAGATGGATTTCCTGTTTCCTACAGCAGTGTCACTTCCTCAGGGGCTTGCAGGGCCCAGGGACTGGTACCTGGAATCTGCCAAACTCAGTCATAGTTGTTCAGTGCTGCAACTGTTACCGGCTTTACCTGCGGGCAGCTGACTCCACAGTCCCCAAGGTTTCCCTGGTGCAAGTTCCAAGTCTTTATCAATCTTTAATTTTCTTTAATCCTACCTATAGCCTTACTTCCACATCTTTTTTTCAGTGGAACCCCCCCCCCCCTCCTTGCTTGGGGTTGATATAGTTCCCCAGGGCAGAGCATGCTCTTTGGGCAAAGACAGTGGCAGCCTGTTGAGTAGAACCAACCCTCTGGGTCACTTAACTCAAGGGGAGTGTTACTCCCGATGGCAACTGAAATTCTTCATGGACTCACAGTGTCTTCAGATCCGCCCAGTCCTGCCTCAGGCTGACAGCAAGGGACCCAAGATGGGGAACAGGGTATAGGGACACTGTGTAGAGTGGCATGGACTGTGCCTTGCCAAGGATCCTTTGCTAATGGGCAGCGGGCTGGGCTGTCTTGCCAAGCAACACACCCAGATGAGGCTTGCTCTGCCGGGAGGATGGGGACACATCCCCCTGGTCACGCCGAGGAGAAAGGGCTGGAGGTAGTGCAGATGCAGTGAGTCAGTGGTTGTTTTGGTTGATGAGATGTTTGCTTTTCAGACAGAGGGACCCGGGTTTAGGTCCACTCCATAATTTGCCGTGACTGTGGTCACATCTGTGAGCCTCAGTTTCCTCATCTCTAAGGCAGGGACTGCAACAACAACAATAATAACAACGACAACATCATGTTGTTGTATCATCAGGCTGTCAGGAGGTTGGAGTGAATTCAAGCAGGCAGAGTGGTGGGGCCATATTTATTGCTCCCTAAGTGCCCCCTGTGTGGGTCGTCAATGGCGCCATGACACTGTGGCCACCAGGAAGTCCTATAGATAGGGAACTCTGTCCTTGGCTCTCTTAGCCTTTCCTCCCTGCTCTGTTTAAGCCCTTGTAGTTCCTCCCATTCTGGTTCACTAGAATCAGGAACCCAAACCGTCCCTAGATGTCTCTCTCTCTCTTCTCCGTCACCTCCTAAGTCTAAGCAGCCATTAGAGTCACCTACCTGTGCAACTCTGATTTCTGCGGCCTGGTCTCCTATGCCTCCTCAGGCACCATGTGTGACTAGTGGGCTCTAGGCTGGCTCCCACCCCACCCATCCCAACACACATCTGATCTCACATACTCTCTTAGTGAAGACAATCTCTGTTTATTTACAGGCCAAAGCCCACAGTTCTTTGGGACTAATTATGGCTCTGCAAGAACTGGGCAATTATATCAATTCCTCGACCCATTCTTGTGCTCAGATATAACTTCCTCTGCACACTCTCAACAGCTATATGGGATTAAAAATTTTTTCGTTTGTTTGTTTTGGGGATATACCCGGTGATGCTATGGGTTATTTCTGGCTCTCCACTCAGGAATTACTCCGCCCAGTGCTTAGGGAATCAAACCTGGCCATGTGCAAGGCAATGCCCTCCTCGCTGTACTCTCTCTCTAGTCCCAGCTTTGTGGAATTTTCTGCCTGTGCCTGTTACCACGATGTCCTCTTTTCCTGAAATCCTGTTGTAGTTGCTGAGGAAGAAATGGAGGAGGGTAATAATAATAACTCCTGTACTCTGGGAATTCACAATATGTCATTCTCTGTGGTTAGTGCTTTATACTCATACTTGCCTTCCCTCTTCCCTCGGCCTTGCTCACCTGGTGAACTAACCAGCTCCACAGACAGTCCTTCAAACTACCTTTGCGTTTATGTGCATGAGGGCTGCACAGGTAGTCCAGAGGGCTTGGCTTTCCTCCTGCCTCTTCCTTAGAGGGGAAGCCATGTTGGCATGACCAGGGCTGACTCTTGTGTTCATTTAAAGATTTTCCATAGAATTAATCCTGAGGAGAGCTTCAGGTCCAGAGCAAAGTTGGATGGAAAGCACAGAGTGTGCCCCACTACTTCTTGTCTCCCCCTTGACCTCCACGACCCGGACCAGAATGGTATGCTTATTATCATCCATGAACCAAAACAGGCACATAATTAGCATCCTAATAAGTCCATAGTTTACATTAGGGTAAACGACAGAAACTCTGCGGACTTTCCCAGTGTGATTTACCTGGAGTCATATAGTCTGAAGCTTTTCTGAAGTGAACTAACTCACGATTTAACAACACATATTTATGGTTTCTCCATGTCTTTTCAGAGTTTGGTGGCTCTTTTCAGTACTGATCGGTATTCTGTCGTCTGGATGGAATGCATGTCCACCTCTCTACAGGGCAGAACTGCTGTGTCACATAGGAAGGGTAGCTTTAATTTAGAAAGAAATTGCACACCAGCCTGCCCAGGCATTGGAGCATCTTATACTCCCAGCTGCAATGGTGGAGAGTTTCTGTGGTTCTAGTCAGCACTTCCCAAAGTGGGAGAGATGGCTCCTGGGGGTGCAGAGCAATGAGGGGTGCTAGTTGTAACCTTGGGTACCATTGGGGGATGCTTTCTATTTTCTCACTTAAAGCAAGTAGATTCTAGGGCAGTACGGCATGGTTCTTTTTCCTTAAAATTGGGGTGACGGGTAGAATACATTTTGTGACCTTCTATCCACATCTTTCCCAGTATTTGGTGTTGTCTGTGTTCTAGATTTTGGCCATTTGAATATCTCAGTAGTATCTTTTTAGTATTTTTTTTAAATGTAATTTAATGAGAAATTATTGACTCCCTGAAAAATATTAGATTGAAGTAGCATTGGTTTATAATATTATATTGGTTTTTGGTACATAGCACGACAGATCAACATCTGTATTTCCTCTACTGTGTTGTGCCACAAAAACACTAATACCCATCCATCCTTCATCAGACAATTGACTCCTTTAATGTAATTTACTTATTTCCTCTCCCCTTTCCTGCTGGACAATTTTTATTCTTTATTTTTATTCTGTATCACTGTCATCCTGTTGTTCATGGATTCACTCGAGCGGGCAGCAGTAACATCTCCATTCGTCCCAGTCCTGAGATTTTAGCAGCCTCTCCTTACTCATCTTTCCCAATGATTAGAGGCTCTTTCAGGGTCAGGGAAATGAGACCTGTTATTGTTACTGTTTTTGGCATGTTGAATATGCCATAGGGAGCTTCTTGTAGTTATTCTTAAGTCTAAATTTATTTTGTTTTATTTGTTCGTTCATTTTGTTTCTTCAAAGTTTTTGATTGAAGTATGCATCTTTGTACATCAGCACCTGCACATCTTGTTTGGTCAGGCCCAATTCTGTCCTTCCCCGTACAATTGAATCCCTTCGCCCCACTCACCTAACCTTTCCTCCTGACCTTCTGGTAACCACTAATTTGTAACTGAAACCACTAATTAGATTTGAACTTTTGGTCTAAAGGTTAGTTTTTGCTTTAGTTGGTATATCTGTTTGTGTTGCTTCCCTATGCAGCATGTATGAATGAAAGCATACTGTGTTTGGCTGTTTTCATGAGCATAAAACCTTCTAGATCATTTCTTAATGCAAAGGGCAGGATTCCATCCCTTTAGAGAACATATCTAACTAAATAGCATTCCTTTGTGTGCAGATGCCTTGTACTCTAGCCAACCCTCTGCCAACGGGCACAGAGGTTGTTTCCAACCCTCAGTTATGGAGACCGATGCTGTAGCAAGTACTGGGGGTGTCTATCTCTTTACATTAGTGTTTTCGTGCTTATCATACACATACCCCAAAGTGAGATAACTGAGTCATACGAAATTTCTGTTTCTCCTTTTTGGGAGGAATCTCTGTTCTGTTTGGCATACAGATTGCCTCAATTTACATTCCCGCTTTGAGTCGATGAGGATCTCTTATCTCGCCAGTCTGCCCACACTCGTTGTCTCTTGTCTTTTGGAGACTCGCCATTCTCACAGTGATGACTTCTTCTTCTGATTTGCGTTTCCCTAATGGAATGACTGAGTTCTCAAGCGTTTGCATGGGAGTGGGAGTTACTCATGTAATTTGGATCTTAGTCCTTTGAATAACGTGTGACTATCCTTCTTCCCGTGTGGAAAGGTTTGTTTTGATGTTATTTTTTTCCCCCACTGTGAAGAACTTTTCAATTGGCTGTATTCCCAGTTCTTAATTTTTGCTTTCCCCCCTTTGCTATTGAAGTTGAATTCCTAATGACCTCTTTGAGGATGATGTCAAGGAGCTTACTAGGTATTTTATCCCATATATCTAAGGTCTTGCATTCAACTCTCTAGCTCATTTTGGCTTGGTTTTTATGTAACAGTGAACAGTTTCATTCTTCTCCATGGGGCTATCCAGTTTTCCCAATGCCACTGGAAAATACTCTTAGCTCTTTTGTTTTCCATGAATCAGTTGTTTATATATATGGGTTAATTTCGGAATTCTTAATTTTGTCTCATTGATCTATATATTTGTTTTTATTCCAATATTATGCTTTTTACTACTATTGCTTTTTAGTATAGTTTGAGGTTGGAGAGCATGATACTTTTATTTTTGTCCTTTTCTTCTTAAAATTATTTTGGTTTTATAGGCCCTTTTGAAATTCTAAATAAATGTTACAATTTTGGGGTTTGATTTCTATATAGATTATTGTTATGATTTTGATAGGAATTGTATTGATTGTAAATTTTTCTAGGTTATAAAGTCAATGTTCATTATCCATATAATTACTCATTCATATAGCTACTCATTTATCAATGTTCATTCTTATAGTCTATCTTATTATTGTGTAGTTTCTAATTCTCTAATGACATATGTTGTTCAACAATATTTCATGTGCTCGCTTGCACAAAATGTGAAATGCAACATCTTCATTTCTTCTTCCTCCTCCTCCTCCTCTCTTCCTTCTGATGGTGCTCAGGGGCTACTCCTGGCACAGTGCTTGGGGGTAACTCCCAGAGGTACTTGGAGGACCATGTGGCTCTGGGAATTGAGCCTGAGCCTCCTGCATGCAAAGCCCAGCCACTGGCCTCATACGCCGTCTCCCAGACCCCTCTGTGTCCTCTTCAGTGATGTCTCATCAGGTTTTGCACATGTCTGACCAGTTGTCCCTTTTCTTATTGCTGAGAGTTAGTAGTTCTTAATCATTTTGGATAACAGTTGTGCATCAGGTGTGTCTTTTGCAAATAATTTGTCCCAGTCTCTTCTCCCCTACAGTAGATTCCCTGAAGCTTGCAATTATTATATGATTAATTATTATTATTTTTAAATTAATTTTTGCTGAGGGGTCAAACCCAGATCCTCACTGATGCAAGGCAGGTGGTCTGTGACTGACCCGCTGGGCTGCATGTCAGTTTTAATGTTTGACTTCAGTGGTGCTGGGCTGTCTCTTCCTTTCCCTGGCAGTCGGCCTCTGCTGATTTGATACTGTCACTGGTCTCTTACAAACATCCATAGATGGTCAATATTTACCCACCAGACATAGGTTCCCGGGGGTGGGGCTAGTGGAGAGCCCAGCATCTGCTCAGGTTCAGAACACGGGTGTCCTGGGAACCCAGGGTGTCATATGAGGCCCCACTGCCCCCTGGGACACACAGGGTAGGAAGGAAGCAGCTCTGGTCTGGCCTCTGGACATCTTCACCTGGACAGGGCTGCAAGCTCGTGGGTCCCCACCAGAGAAGACTCAGCGCCCACCCCACCCAGGACAGGGCTGTTTCTGAAAACTCTCTGAGGGTCTTGAAGGTGGGGAACACAGGTCTGGCTTGCTTGAGGTCCTGCACCAGTGTCTGCTGACTCAAAGCTGGCCCTTCTCTTGCCACATGGGCCCATCTGCGTGGCTGGAATCTTCCTTTTGCAGGACTCACTGACCACACTGTCTGCCTCCAGGAAGTCTCCTCTGGTTTCCTGAGCCCAGCCAGGGGTCTGTGCATGTGCACCTGCCGTGTCCCTTCCGGATGCTTTCACCCCTCCCAGTGTTGCAGACTCCAATTCATCTCTCCTCCTTCCACCTTTATCTCCCTTCTGCCTTTTTTCCCTTTGGCTATTCTTTGCCTCCTGTCTTAGCCTTGGCGGTGTGTTTGTGGCCTCCTCCCCCCTGAGCAGTCTCATTCTTTCCTCACTGGCATTTCCAGAACAAATGTTCTCTTCTCTTGAAGAAACCCTCTCCCCCGGTGTCACTGCTCTGGGGCCCAGAGTGTGTCCGCCTCCCTCCCAATTTGGAGTAGGCCCTTGCGGGAGGGAGTTGGGAGAACAGAACTCTCACGGGATTTCAAAGCATGCGACCCTCACGCTAAACAGACCCTCATCTGAAGGCCTAGATGACAAGCGGAGAATGGCCCTGGGAGAGCACCCAGTGTTTGGGGAATAGCCCCATTGGGGCACCCAGTGTTTGACCTGCAGGAAGCCCTCCTTTGGATGGAGGTAGTGAAAAAATTCTTGAAAGCACTTGGCCGTTTTCACAGGGCGGTTGGTGTGTGTGGCGGGAGTATCGCTGAGGTAATGCTCCTCCTCGGAATACTGAATCTGTTTAGGTAATAGGAAAACAAGCCAGGGTTTTGCCTGTTCGTGTGGGAGATCCCGCAGGCAAGCTGGGAGGGCAAGGTGGGTGCCTGGGGCATCCTCTGCCTCAGCTTGGTCCCAGCAGTGTCTGGCCATGTGTAAACACAGTGTTTCTGGGTCTTTGTGGATGCCCACAATTAAATTTTTTATTTTTTATTTTTTTATGGAAGCGGCTATTTAGGACACGTAACCCTATAATGGGAGCTTTGTTTTTGCTTGCCCTGGGGCTATACCTGGTAGTGCTGGAGGTTGAACTTGGCGCTGTCAGCAAAGCCCATGCTCCAACCCTTCGAGCCACCTCCTTCGGCCTGATAAAAAAAATTTAAATATCCGGGGAGAAAGTTAGGAGAATTATGCAAAAGATATTCATGAACCCAACAAGGAGAACCAGTAAGGAAGGTGTTGGGTTTGCTTTATCACATCTGCTCCGGCCCACCTGCCTCTTTACTTATTTGCCAATCTACCTTATTTTGTGTACTTCAAAGCAAGTCACACCGAATATTTCTCGTACCTGTCAGGAATGGATTTGATTACGCCCTCACAGTCCTTCCTATTTTTTTGAGATAAGATTGATAGAGAATAAAGCACAAAAATAGAACAACTTCATTTAGGGTCGAGAGCATTTTGCATATCAAGAGTTGCAATTCCCCACCCCACCCCCCTTATTTAGCTGTTACTCCTGGCTCTGCCCAGGGATCACTCCTGGCTGTGCTCAGGGACCCCAGGCGGTTCCCAGGGGGTCATCTGTGGTGATGTGGTGCTGGGCTTGAACCTGGCTCTTCCGTGTTCGAGGACGTGCCCTCCCCGCTGCACTGCCCTCTGACCTCAGGAGCGCCTCCTTGAAGGTTCTCTGCTAAGTGTAGCAGGTGTGGCACTTGGGGCCGTTTCTGCTGGCGGCATCTTTTCACCATGGCTCCTTGCTAAGATTACAACTCTCGGTCTTCATCACCAATTTACGTCACAACTCTGGTTTCATTCTTCTGTGAGAGGTGAATAGGACAGTATTGTCAGGGTATGGATGGATGTAAACGAAGGTCTCACCCATTTTCCATCTCTCGGGTACAGGATTGAGGTCTTAGGTATTGCTGCACAAGCGCCTTCATATAATTTCAGAGTTTATAATCAGTATCTACCAGAAGCACGGAAGAGCCTGGCAAGCTCCCCAGGGCGTATTCGATATGCCAAATACAGTAACAATAACAGGTCTCATTCCCCTGACCCTAAAAGAGCCTCCAATCATTGGGAAAAACGATTAAGGAGAGGCTGCTAAAATCTCAGGGCTGGGATGAATGGAGACATTACTGGCGCCCGCTTGAGTAAACCGATGAAAAATGGGATGACAGTGATACAGTGATACAGTGATTTCATTATTGTGAGTACTTTTCTCAAATCTGTTTGGCGGCATTGTGTCTCACACACCTGGGCACCTGGCTGGGGCGCGTGTGGTTTGCTTTATGCAGGAAGCTCAGGGCACTTCTCCCGCCCTCGTTGCTTCCCAGCTTCCCTCATTGCCCACGAGTTCACTTTTTGATTTTTCAAAAATGGGTGTAATGTTTTTAGGACCAGTATGTTTGCCGTGGAAACTATCAGTACTGATTATTCCCTGTGCTTGCTGGCATTTTCCTCCCCAGTTCAGGAAAAAAAATCAGGGAGAAGAGAGAGCAGGAGAAGAGGGGCAGACCAGGGCAGAGAGATTAGACTGAGCTTTCGGGCTGATAAATATCTCACAAAAAAGTTTCCACAATAGTTGAACACAAATCTGAAAATGCACATTTGGTCTGCAAACGTTTCTCCCCAATGATACTCTCTAGCTCATGCAGAGTGGAGAGATGACGGGGAGTCTGTGCATTGGGTAGGGAGCTGCTCCCTCTCTTTGCTCGAGCAGCCTTAGCTGTCAAAGAGTTAGAGTCAGGAGGAGTTGTGAAGTCTCAGTGACACGGTTTTAACACGCATGGTTGGAGAACAGTGAGAGACAGCTGAGACTGGGCTGAGTCACATGTTTGGGGGCCACACCCGGAGGTGCTCGGGGGCCACTCCCAGGGCAGTGGTTGGGGGTCACTCCTGGCGTATTCAGTCAGGGAACTGTGCAGTTGCTGGGATTTGAACCTGGCCCTCAAGTCTGCAAAGCCCGTGCTGCAGCCCTCTGAGCTGCCCCCCACCCCCGGTTCTCGGATTCCCTCCTGAGACAGGGACAGTGCAGCCCTGGCACAAAGGCCTCCCCTCCCCCCTCCGAGGTGGGGAACACACAGGGAAAGGAAAGAACAATGTCAGAATATGTCACTCTTTTGAAGCCATTTTAGAACAGTTTATTCCATCTCAGCTATGTTACTGTTGTGTAGAAATACAGTTGGAATTAAACAGGGAAAAAGAATGGAAACTATTTTTTTTTCTTTTTGGGTCTCACCCAGCAATGCACAGAGGTTACTCCTAGCTCCAAGAATTACCCCTGGCAATGCTCAGGGGACCATAAGGGATGCTGGGAATCAAATCCGAGTTGACCGTGTGCAAGGCAAACGCCCTACCCACTGTGCTATCGCTCCAGCCCCTGGAAACTATTTTTTTTTTTTTTTTTGCTTTTTGGGTCACACCTGGCAATGCACAGGGGTTAATCCTGGCTCTGTACTCAGGAATTACCCCTGGCGGTGCTCAGGGGACCATATGGGATGCTGGGAATCGAACCCGGGTCGGCCGCGTGCAACACCCTACCCGCTGTGCTATCGCTCCAGCCCCTGGAAACTATTTTTAAGGATATGTTGATAATGAATGCAAAAGTATGTTGGAAGCTGCATTGTGCAATGCAAAAACAAGTTATTTCTTTTACTATGGTCATACCACCAGGAACACAGAAGAAAGCATATTCTATTTGGTTCTAAGGTGTGTTCTTGCAGGCACCATGAGGACCACACATGCGGTTTCACATGTATCCTGCTTTGCTCCTAACTCTGTTTGTTTGGTAGTTTGTTTAGGGCACAGTTGGTGTGCCCAGGGCCTTTCTCTTGGCTCTGCGCTCAGGAGTCTTTCCTATTTGGGATTAGGGGGACCATATAGGACAAGAGGGATTGAACCTGGGTCAGCCGCATGCAAGGCAAGCACCCTACCTGCTGTTCTGTCTCTCCAACCCCAAACTTCATTATTTCTTTATTCAGAATCTCAGAAGATAGCATTACCCTTTGGCCCAACCTATGGCAGGAGAGCGCCATGCCAAGACCTTCTTGCACACAAATGTCCATGGCAACCTATCATAACAGCACCAAGTTGGAGATGATCCAAATGTCTCTCAAATGAAGTGTCAAAAAATTGTGGAACATCCTCACGATAGGACTCTAGGCAGCAGAATAGAAGAATAAATTTTAGCATGGAATGAATCCCAAAAAAAACTATGCTGAGTTATAAAATACCAGGGACAAAAGAGAACATGCGCCTTTAAATAGATTTTTACAAAATTCCAGAAGACTAATGAGAAGGTGAGACAGTGAAGGATTATAAAAGGACGGAAAGTAAGTTTGGGGTGTTTAACATCCTGATTGTGGTGAGTTTCATGGAGTATTTGTATATCAAAATGTTTACAGTGAAAAATTTCAGCAGGGTTTTTACTTATGAATTATACTCCAGAAGAGCCACAAAATGATAATATCAAAAGCTATTCACTTTGGAAAATATTATTTTCTAAAATATTTAGAATTTAAAATGTGAAGATGGAGGTGGTATTGGAATGTGTCAGCAAGAAAAGTATGATGGGGCTGGAGCGATAGCACAGTGGGTAGGGCATTTGCCTTGCACGCGGCCGACCCGGGTTCGATTCCCGGCATCCCATATGGTCCCCCAAGCACCACCAGGAATAATTCCTGAGTGCAAAGCTAGGAGTAACCCCTGAGCATCACTGGGTGTGACCCAAAAAGCAAAAAAAAAAAAAAGAAAAAAGAAAAGTATGATGAACTATATTATAAATCCTGGAACTTCAATAAAATGGTGAAGAAGGGTGCACTGGAGAGAGAGTACAGCACGTAGGTTGCTTGTGTTGTGTGGGGCCAACCTGGGTTCAATCCCTGGGCCCCCATAAAGTCTCCCAAGCCCACTAGGAGTGACCCCTGAGCACTAAGCCAGGATCAAGCCTTGAGCACTGCCAGGAGTAGCCCCAACAGCCGTGCCCCTCCCAAGTGTGAAGCAAGTCGGATGGGCTACTACGGTACAGCGGGATTTCAGAAAGTCCAGTTGAGACCACATATTCTTAGAATTAGAAAATTTTCAAAGAATTTTTCTTAGATCTGAAGTTTATGCGGATCATTTACGGGATGGAAAATGAGTCAGAGGGAAGCAGAAGCAGCTTAGAAAGGCATCTATTCACACACGCTTGTCGGGCCGTAGAATCCATTCTTCGAAGGCAGATCACAGAGGCCCCGTGGTCTCAGGCAGGAAAAGCCAACAGTGCCAAGAGTGGGTTCAGACCCGAGCTCAGGGCGGGTCCCAGCATGGATCGGGCAGACAAGCTTCCCCAGTGGGCCTCGGGGGAGAGTTTGCGCCCCAGGCCCCAGGCAGGGAGGTGTGAGCGTCACTGCAGGTGGAGGACGGGAGCCAAGGCTCCGTGGCCTGCCCCAGCCGCCTGGGCGCGCCTCGGCCCTGCCTCCTGGCCTTCCCCTGCCGTGCTCCAACCAAGAACTCTCTGGCCCGACTTCAGGCCGTGCAGGGGAAGGGAGACTGGTGTCTCCTCCCGTTTGCTTTGGAAGCGAGGCCCTGTGAGCAGCCACACCCAGGGCGGGCCCAGTGGGACAGAGCATCGCCTCGTCCCCTTAGCCATCTGGCCAGTGCTGCCTTTGCTGGCCACGTGGTAAATACACATTTCCCGTGTGCAAAACCATGTCTCGGTAAACTCAGCCTCAGGACCCGCTCCGATTGGCTCTCCATCTGTTTCAGAGAGCTACTTCCATCCAGCCAAGATTCTCTCCCCCATGGACACTTTCAGATGTGCTCAATTGGATTCTACAACCCATGGGGGTCTTCTCCCTCCACCTCCATCTGCCCCCCTCCGCCACCCCAGGGAAATTCTATCAGACCCAGGTACTTGCAAATCGCCCCAAGCCGTGCTCCTGGACTTTGAGCATTATTGTTGTGTTGCAGGGGCTCCCCTTCATCTGGTGTGTGACCCCTGTGGGCTTTGGCGGGCACGTGTGCAGAGACTGGTCCGTTCAGATCTCCAAGCCTCGGATCATGGCTGGTTGTTTCCTGGATGATGTGGTGAGAGGTTCAAACCCACGGGAGGCGCTTGAGTCTGTTCTATTCTGATCCTTACGGTAATGCGTGGCTGCTCCCGGGGAGAGAAGGGACAGGCCTTGGGGTGGCCGCACTTTCACAGGCTGCTCCGCCTTGCCCAGGCAGCGTGGCTTATCTCAGCGTGATCTCACATACTTAATTCCGAGCTCCTGCAGATTAGGATCGCGCATTAATGAGCAGGGAGGAACTTTGAGAAACACAAGAAGCTGGCAGCTTTCCGGGGAGGGAGGAGATAAGTGATAAAAGCACACAGAAGAATCAGAACAAACACCCATGATCTAAGGGGAGGGCAATTAGCTCCCCGAAGCCCAAGAGTCCAGGATTTTCCAACATCAAACATCATCATTGGATGTTGTTGTTATTATTGTGCAACCATTTACGGGGGGAGGGAACCCAAATACTCCATCAAGTACAGAGGTATCATGCCAGATTCAGTTCTTCGGTGTGGGGGAGGGGGAGAAGTGTGAGCTTTATTTTAAAAAAATAGAGAATCATACCAGAGACTCTGAGGGAGTTCTCTAACACCGAAAGAACTGTTTATATAATTCAACACCCCAACTTTTTGGCACCAGAAATCTGGAAGAATCAGAACAGTTAATTCCCCACTAACCCTCATAAATGAGGCCTTACAGCTATCAGCACGGCATTGTTATTAGTTGTCTATGTGTTATTTTCTGAAGCTACGGATGCCTGCTTTCTCCTTTAATTATTGCCAACTCCCATGACATTTTATGTTCCAGTTCAATTAAGGCAGCGGAGACTGGGCACACACTCAAGGGTCTGATGACCCCATGGGCCACATGCGATGGCAGAGAAAAAAAAATCAAGAGTCAGCTGCAAGGAGCCTTCCATCTCCCATGGGTCAGGAGGGCGCTCTCTGCCAGCGCCCGCCCGTGCAGGAAAAGAGAAGATGGAAAGGAATGAAAAGACAAAAGTTTGGGAAAAGTCTTGAGTTGAATGCAATTAGAACAGTGGGTGGGGCTGTGCATTTCAAACAAAACAAAATACAACGGCTCCTGGCTCCTCGCTGCCAAGGCAGGAAATTTCTGCCCAACTGGAAAGGCTGGTTGCTGGAACGCAGGGATCCCCAGACACCTCTCTGGAAGTGCAGGGCTGCTGGGGTGCCACACCCTCTGCCACCCGAGGCGGGGAGAGGCAGGTATGCAGGGGTGCCGGGGCCGCGGGATTAGAGAGACCTAGAGAGGGACGAGGGCTGGGCTCCGAATGTACCCACACAATTCAGGGTCAGCTCCGTGTCAGGACGTTGCATCCCCAGCAGGTCCCAACCCCGTGCTCAGTTGGACAACCCGTCCGGAGGCGGAACCCCGGCCACAGCCAGTGTCCTTCTCACTGCCTGCCCTGACCGCTGTCTCCTCGGGGTCTTTTCCCTCACTGCGTCCTAGTCCCTCGCACAACTCCTGGAACAAGCCAGAGCTCAGGACATTAGGACATTGAATGAATGAGTGAGGAAGGGACACCCCTCTCTCCCCCACAGAAGAAACACATCTTTCTGGTGGGATTTGCCATCCCTGAGGGAAAACACACACACACACACACACACACACACACACACACACACACACACTCCCACACCCTGGCCTAGAACTTTCCACGCAATCAGAGTCAAGGAAACTGAGCAGATACTAAAAGGGAGGAGGAATTGGACACACGATCCCCGCATCATTATTGCCCATGATGTCACAGAAGTGCCCGGGGAACAAAAATCCTTATTTGAACGAGTCAAGACTTGGGTGGGTCCTGCTGGCCTTGGTGTTCCTCTCGGTAGGGGCGCATGCCCTCGGAGAAGCTGACCCTGAGGAGACAAACAGGCATCTGTCCACCTACCTACGGTGTCCCTTACCCGAACAGCCTCCAGGCAGGGCCTCTGCACTGTGGTTTCCCAGCACCCTCGTCTATGAAATCCCGGGTCCAGGCCGGGGTGTTCTAGGGACCCGAGGGGCTGGGTGCCTGCACTTTCAGAGGGAGGATGGCCTTGGAGCCCACCCGCCAGCCATATTCCTCCTCTTCCGCTGCTCTGTGGACAGCACCCACCAAAGTGTGCCCCAGTAGCGAGGCACCCGGGTGCCCACGCAGGAGAAGGAGAGTGTACCCCAGCGCCAACCAACCAGGTCACTAAGCGTGCTAGGTTCTGCTGACTTTTTAGAATAAGACTTTTCCCGGCAGGGGCCCGGGTGTATTTTAGGCTCTGCAGGGCAGTCTGTCGGCTCCCCAAGGTTGCCGTTTGTGGTGGCCGCGCTCCAGGACTCTAAGGAAATGCCAGTGGGCTGGATGTGGCTTGCCAGTGGGGAAGGCGTTGGGGTTTGCGAACTTCCATTCTAGGTGGAGGGATTTGCGACTTCAGACTCAGATGCAGTGGCCTTCTCTCGGCGCCAGTGGGTTTGAACAGGGCTTTCCCAACCTTTGGACACCCGTGGGCTGGGCGGGCAGCTGGCCACCCCAGGACAAAGGGCGGGAGAGATAGGTCAGTGGGTCGGGTGTCTGCCTCGCTTGTGGCTGATCCACGTTTGATCCCAGCACCACGGAGGATTCTTGGAGCCCCACCGGGAGTGATGCCTGAGCACAGAGCTAGGAGTCGGCCCTGAACACGGTTGAGTGTGGTCTGAAAGCCCCAAGCCCAAACCCACCACAAGACTAGGCTGCCAGTGGGAGGTACAGAGGCCAAAGCCCCGTGCCCATTCTTCTGGCTAGCGAACACGAACACACGCGTGGACACTAGAGGAGTGTTGCTTTCACTTCCTGCGTCCATGTCTTGGCCACGTGGCCTTTCCCTGCCACACGTGCCCTCGAACTTCCCATCGCCAAAGGCTTCAGGATTTTCCCGCCCCTCCCACTTGCCGCTGTGCTGCTGCTGCAGTCTGGCCTCTCTCTCTCTCTCTCTCTCTCTCTCTCTCTCTCTCTCTCTCTGCTGCCTGTTTCTCACTGACCACCTTTGGGCTGGCCTGACCCAGCTCTGCTTTGTAACCACCAGATGCGCTCCTCCCACCGACGGCCCCACATGGAGGCTTGTTCCCCACACTGTCAGAAGGTGGAGGCCAGCCTCCTCCCTCTGTCCTTCCAGACAATTTCCATCATCTGCCTCTTGCCCCCGGGAGCCGGACTTCTCTGCCATTCCTTGCCTCGAAGGCCTCCAAAGTGACCCCCAAACACCCAGAGTTCATGTCTGTGCTGAGCTGCTTATTCTGGGTCTTTCTGTCTCTTTCTCTCTGGTTTCCACGTGACGTCACATCTCCCAACACCCGAGGCCCTGCCCAACCTCCTGGTTTTTCTTGGGTCACCGTTGAGAAGCAGAGATGCTCCTCGTGTGAGCAGGACCTCTCGGACCCCGCTTCTCTCTTCTCCTCTCTGCTCTCGGCTTCTTTGGCCTGGAGGCTCTGCTCTGGTCTCTCACATGCGGTGTAAGGACCACAGACTTTTCCAGGACTCACCCTCTGCCCCAGCCATTAATGATAGCACAGCGGTAGGGCGTTCGCCTTTCACGCGGCCGACTCATGTTCGATTCCTCCGCCCCTCTCGGAGAGCCCAGCAAGCTACCGAGAGGATCGAGCCCGAACGGCAGAGCCTGGCAAGCTACCCATGGCATATTGGATATGCCGAAAACAGTAACAATAAGTCTCTAAATGAGAGACGTTACTGGTGCCTGCTCGAACAAATCGATGAGCAACGGGATGACAGTGACTCTCTGCCCTTGAACGCTCAGGATGGACCCAGGACCTGCCGCCGGGGACACAGTCCTGTTCTGTGGACGAGTGCGCCCAAATGGTGTGTGCCGGCCAGCCTGGGCGGGGTGTCTTCTCCCCGTGGTTGGGCTGTCTCGGGGCCCCATCTGCCCATCTCTGTGGAGAGAGGGGCTCTCACTGCCTCTGACATTCGCAACCCCACAGGGATCTCCCAGAGGGCTGCGGCAAACGTCAGAGACGCTCATCTCAAGCGTCCGTGGTGGGGAATTGGGGCATGAGAGGCTTTGGGCTCCCCCTTCTGCTCCCAGGCGGGCCGAAGCCCCTCTAGTGCTCGTTAGCGACCAGCACTCCCCACCCTTCACCAGCTGGCCTGGTGTCCCCTAACAGACCCTCTAGTCCCCTGCCCACACTTCTGCCCTCTGGCCGCTCCCGTCACCACCCCCTTCACATCTGCCCCCCTGCCTCGCCCTGTCTGCTTCTCCTAGCTCTCTGCATGGGCTCCTGGCCCAGTGCTCTTCTCCCCTCCCCCAGCTTTCGGAGTGACCCCGGCTACGTGGTCAGCACAGACTTGCCCCCTCCCTAGCTCCTCTCTCGGCTGATTTCCCAGCCCCGCCCGACCTGCCCTTGGTTGCCGGCCCGCACGGGCCAGTTGCCACTCCCACGCTTGCCTCTTCTCCTGAGGGTGCCCTTGCCCTCTGACCCCGTTCAGCTTGGGCTGAGGTGACAGGCATCACTCCCCCGGGTGACCTTCACTGCTGTGTGCAGGGCAGAGGGGGGCCACAGCTGTGTGGGGCCTTCCCGGCCCGGCCCTGTGTCTTTGACCCCTGGGACAGCCCTCAGCACCTCTGCCCCCTGCAGCTGCCTGTGGGCTGAGCGAGCTGCCCCCAGAGAGCTCAGGGTCCCTCCCTGGGCGTCGTGGGGCTCGGCATCCCGTTGTTTTTCTTCCAGTTTGGGCTGCGGGCTTGGCGGTGCTTCCAGAGTGGCCCCGCACCCCTGCTAACGTCAGGCCCGACCCGGTGTGGTCTGCCTGTCCTGGGCACCCCGAGTCTCCTCCTGGATCCTCCCTGTCAGCTCAGCCCCTGACACGGAGCAGGGTCCCAGAGGCCGTCCTGGGCATCACAGGGCCTCAGGAAACGGATGGTCATTCTTCATTTTGATCTTTAAATTTTTCTGACTTCTTTATTACTCTCCATGCCCTTCCTGCCCCTCTGCTGGCTGATGTTCACATTGCTGAGGTGACCAGTGAGAGGGACGCACATGCCCCTGGCTAAGGTGACCCAGTGACAGGGTTGACCCAGTAATAGGGCAGCACACGTACCCATCTGAGGTGACTGGTGACAGGGACAGAGGCGTGCCTGGCCGTGGTGATCCATTGACATGGTTGTATATGCAACTGGCTGAGGTAATCAGTGACAGGTTTGCACACATGCCTGGCTGAGGTGACCAGTGATAGGGTTTTATATACGCCTGGCTGAGGGGACCAGTGATAAGGTTATACATGCCCCTGGCTGAGGTAAGAAGTGACAAGGTCACAAACGCACCTGGCTGAGGTAACCAGTGACAGAGCTGCACACATGCCTGGCTGAGGTGATTAGTGATAGGGTTGTACATGCCCCTGGCTGAGGTGACCAGTGACAGGGTTGCACACATGCCTGGCTGAGGTGATTAGTGATAGGGTTGTACATGCCCCTGGCTGAGGTGACCAGTGACAGGGTTGCACACAATGCCTGGCTGAGGTAAACAGTGATAGGGTTGTACATGCCCCTGGCTGAGGTGACCAGTGACAAGGTCACAAATGCACCTGTCTGAGGTGACCAGTGACTGGGTCACACGTGTGCCTGACTTCCCCGTGGCCATGTTTAACATGGTGCTGGCCATGGACGGTGCCTCAGGTTGGCGCTCAGGCTGGGGTGCTCACCAAGGGGTCTGCGCTCCTTAGTTGTGGTGCCTGCTTGTTCCCTGGAGATCCCGCTCTAAGCTCAGACACCCAAGTTATGGCTGGGGACCTCAGGGGGATGGCAAGCAAGATTTTAAATTCTGTACAAAATTAAATCAGAGGAGAAGACACAGGGAGAAATAGTCAATTTTGTTTTGTCTTTGGGCCATACCCAGAAGTGCTCAGGGTTTACTCCTGACGCTGCACCAAGGGATCACTCCTGGCAGAGCTTGGAGAACCGTCTGGGGTGGCAGGACTCAAACCTGGGCTGTCTGTGCTCAAGACAAGTGCACTACCCTCTGTACTGTTGCTCTGGCCCCGAAAATAACATTAAAAAATACCCCATGGTGTTAAGGTCTGGGGAATGGCTTGAGAAGCAGACCAGGTAGGGGTGAGGCCCCGAGTTCAACCCAGCACTGCGTGGCTCCCTGAGACCCCTGGGAGAGCCCCACCACGGGCCGCCTGGTGTTGCCTCTATAAGAAAATGTTTTAAAGTGAACTATGACCTCTTTGCAGCACAGATGTATGGGTGTCCTCTGAACCCCTGCATTTGGTGCCGCCTCCCCTCAGAGAGCCACCAGGAAGTCACGTTGGTCTCCATCCGGTCCTGGTCTCCTTGATCTCCTTACTGCAAGGCACCAGGAATCACACTGGAAGGGTTAAAGCACTTTCCTCGCACACGGCTGACCCTGGCACTGCATGTGGGGCCCCAGCAGTGACCCCTGAGCACAGAGCCAAGGAGAAAGCCTGGGCACTGCAGGGTATGCCCCCCCCCCCCAAAAAAAAAGCAAAAATGAAAGAAACAGCTGCCATTGGTCCCGTCTTCCTCTTTTCCTCTAGCTTCAAACCTGTCCAGAAGGTTCTAGAAGGCAGACCTCAGGATCATGTTGAGTGCAGAATGGATTCATGACCTGTCGGCCCTGAGGAGAGAAAGTCATGGAGGGAGTCAGTCAGGTAGGGCATTTGGGCCTGGGGGTGGCAGGAGCAGAGCATCCTGAATGAAGTGCATCTCTTCTTCCCTCCCCCTCCCCTCCCTTCCCTCCCCTCCCCTCCCCTCCCTCCTTCCCCTCCCCTCCCCTCCCTCCTTCCCCTTCCCTCCCCTCCCCTCCCCTCCCCTCCCCTTCCCTCCCCTTCCCTCCCCTCCCCTCCCCTCCCCTTCCCTCCCCTTCCCTTCCCTTCCCTTCCCTTCCCTGTCCTCCCCTCCCCTCCCCTCCCCTCCCCTCTCCTCCCCTCCCCTCCCCTCCCCTCCCCTTCCTCTCCTCCCCTTCCCTTCCCTTCCCTTCCCTTCCCTTCCCTTCCCTTCCCTCCCCTTCCCTCCCCTCCCCTCCCCTCCCCTCCCCTTCCCTCCCCTTCCCTCCCCTCCCCTCCCCTTCCCTTCCCTCCCCTCCCCTCCCCTCCCCTCCCCTCTCCTCCCC